>NC_080431.1:54588356-54876108 GCF_028018845.1 Melospiza georgiana
CTGTGGCCAGACAGATAAAATGCAACTTGTGAAATTTCACGGGTTTTTGTCACTTTTTTCCATTTTACCAAATAGAAATGTAAAGAACAGTTTATAGCTTTTTTTCTTGTTGGTATTTTCCAGTATCTTTTCAGTAAGTTTTGTTTATTGGTATAAAATGTCCTAAACAGGCAAGCTAAGACGAATATTAAAAACAAACAATTAAACAAGACTTTGCATCCAAACCCCCTGAATCTAGGAGCACTGAGAGTGACACTGCTGTGGCTCTGGAGCCTGTCAAGTTGCACAAAGTACATTTTCAGGTCCATGCCTGCGCTGTCATTTTAATCCCATTTTCTTCCTCTGGAACTGGAACAAGGGAAGACCACTTTAAAGGGAACTGGACTTCTATATTGCAAGGAAGGATTTCCTCCAGACTAATCTGGAGAGATGAATTTCATCAGCATACCATCAAAGTATAAATTTTTACTTCCCACAGACGTAACAGGTAAGATATTACCTATATTATATTTAGTGCAGGTAGGGAGTAAGGTTAAGCACCATTAGATAGTCTCTTTAGGGCTTCCTCTCAAGAGAAACCAAAGGAATACTAAAAAAATAGCCCCCAAAAAGCCAGTCCTTGCTTTTACATTCAACAGATGGAGAAGCAAATACTAGGATACAGGAGCCTTTTTTGGCACATGTAACACCGATGTTTTTCTAAGCATATACAGTTTTTGCTCTTTTTTTTCCCCCTCTTCAACTAGAAACACTAATAATAACAAAGAATTAAGCTTAAGGCCTCTCAAAACAGTCAGAGCTGTATTTTAATTAATTTCTAAGGTGAAAATGGCTTGTGTGCAGTATGTGGCACATAGCATAGGCAAGGGTGCCAAAGCAGCTTAGTTTTGAGTTGTCCTAAGGAGGCAAAGCTAAGATGTTAGGGGTCAAGGAGGAAGAGATCTGTGAATTTAAGACATACAAAGAAGGACCTGGAATGAGAGTTTCAGTGACATAAAAGAATTAAGGGCACTGCCAATTTATGTGGGAAAAACTAAAACAGTTCGGGTAGCACTTGAATAAGTATGTCTAGAGAGACGACTTGCATCGTGATAAAATTCTAAACAGCTTTGGCGATTATAATTTCAGAGACTAGAGCAATAATATTTATGGAAAATATTCTACAGTCACAAAGGACACAGTAATTCAAACAGAAATCATGGCAAGGCAAATAATTTTCTTTTCCATGTCATCCTGCTGTTGCAGCACCTGCCAGCTAAGGGATGTTACATGAGGGGAAAAAGTCTTTGCTCTGTGTCATATTTCTCCATATTCACCTTGTGGCCAGGGCGCAATGCAGGGGGTTAAGGCAGGGTCTGATGGTCAGGACCTGTCCCTCTGTCCCCAGCCAGGGAGCAGGCAGGCTTGGGGCACACGCAGGGGCACCACCAGCCCTGGCCATCAGGCAGCCGTGTTGTGCAGGGTCTCACACCCGTGGGCATGTTTGTGTCCCAGTGGCTGCCAGCACAGGGGTGAGTCCCAGCAGGCCAGACAGGTGGGGATGACAAGGGACAAGGACCTCTGGGAACTGTGACATGGCATCAGCGAGGGTGTAGCGGGTGAGGTTTTGTGCTTTCCAGCTAGAGTCATTTCCTGCTGGAAGGAGTTAACTTCGGAAAGCACAAAGCTGATAGCCTATCTGCTACCAGTTATGCTACCAAAACCACTTTTCCTTCACCAAATGTTTGTCCCAGGAAATGAGGGGGAAACAAGGACCACAGGGTGAGCTGGACAACAATGTCCTATTTCCAACCCCAGCAGGAGTACCCTGGAGATACCAACACCTCTCAGAGTCCTTGATGGGCACCCGATGGACAAGTGCTTAACATCTGCTGTGTCTTTTGTTGTGTGAGTCTTGTCATTCTGAACTTCAGGGTGTTGATTCAACTTCAAGCTGATCACGTCTTGTCAAAAGACATCACTGCAGGCAGGCTTTTTTAGGGCATGTCGTAGCCTGTGGCTCTCTTGTGTAACTTTCAGACTATGCTAAGCCATGTTTCAAGCCTCTGGGAATTTGTCTCAGGAGGAAGCAGCTTGCCTTCAGCTGCCAGCTCTCACAGCTACCCACTGACCCTGATGGAACAGGCAGCTTCCTGGGCATGTGCCAAGTGAACTGGCATGAGTCTGTTAGCAGGAGGGAGTTTCCTGCAGGCACACCAGAAATTGGGGGCAGAGCAAGAGGATTGGAGCAGAATGCAGGGAAGAAAAAGGACAAAATTCTCTAAGTCTGAACTATCACATTTGGCTTTGCTCTGGTTTTAGCCTGGGGCCCTGGCTAGGTCAAATCCAGTGATCCCAGCTGCCCCACAAGGAACTGTCACAAGCCAAACACAGAGAAGTCCCCTTCAAGGTGACTGCCAGCAGTGGGCAGGGGGCTCTGCAGGGCAAGACATCCACCTGTGTCCAGGGCTTCCTTCAGCTCCCAGAGGGCTTTCTCACCAGCTGCTGCTCTGAACATGCCCTCCTTGCTGTCCTGCCATGTATGATCTAGTGAGGAGATCCTGCAGGAAACACAGGCAGGGTTTTGGTGGCCTTTCTCAGGGACACAAGCACAATTGGATGGGGAAGCACACTCTGCCTTTGCTGGACTGAGATGTGCTTGTTGTTCCAAGCAGATGCCGTCTGGATGCACACTCACAACAAGGACCAGAAGTACAGCTGCTGTTCCTGGCTCTGTGAAGGGTTGTCTCCCTGGAGCTTCCTTCCAAAGACATGGCACAGGTTGGAAAAAATGTGAGTTAATATACAAAATCCCGGTAATTTGAATATTTAGGGCATCAGAAGGAGGGGGGATTCTTTTCTATATTGCTCATACTGATTATTACTTTTTTTTGGGATGAATATCTAGGAAGCAGAGAAATGCACACCTAAAAAACAGCAAACAAATAAATGGACTGAAATTCTGTGAAACTATAAATGGAATTAGCATTGCTTCTGAGAATTCAGGGACATGACACACAAGACAAGAACATTTATTCTGTCCACAGAAGACACAGCTTGAATAGGGGCTTGAATAGGGGCTGTCCTTGTCTCTGAACACAGTGTCTGAATTATTTAGTACCTAGCCTTTCTGTTCCAGCAATAGATGCACTCAGAACTCATCTTGTCTGCTTTTACTTTCTTTTCTTTCATTCTTTCTTAAACAGACTTGTAATTGCTCCTATGTATTATTTATTGGAAATGCTCTGCTTTTGTAACATAGCTGTGGGCAGAACAGGCTCTGTAGGCACAGTTTGCACCCTGTATTTGGAATAATTGTCAGGAAGAAAGAAAATAGGTTCAATACATAAGGTATAAGCATGTAAAGCAAAAGAAAAAGAACATAGAGTTTCCTCTATTTGCCCATGAATTACTGTATTCTGTGCCTTAGATAACCTGAAGAGTTTTCAGAATATTACTGAATCATCAGTAAAACTGTGCTTAGTTGCATCCTTTATTCTGGCTTTATTTCTTCTTTTTCTTTTTCCCTTTTTCCTCTTTCCCTTTCCTATTGAAGTGAAGGGGAGACGACCATCCTTTAATGCATCGAACTCTGATTTATTGATTGATCAGTCACTTTATATAACAGTGCTAATTAACTTCATGCATATTACAAAATCCAGGTCCAGGATAGGCTAACAGAGAAAACTCTAACCACTCCTTTTGTTTTACAATACCTATAATTGTTTATTAAAAACAGAACCAGTGTTCCCACTGTGATATGAAAGGTTCCCAAAACTTCCATATCTGTTCCCAGGGTGCCATCTTTTCCCAGAGAGGGTGTTTTGCTTGTTATGGGAAGACTGTCTGAGAACCTTTTTGTTTATAAAGTGATGCATGAGAGAGCCTAACTGTTTATAGAAATCAGCCTGGGAACTTCTTTTGGAACTGCTTTGTAACTACCTTTTACTGTTCTCTCAACTGTATGCCTTCATGGCCTTTTTCTTTAAGCCATGCTTGAACTGAACTCTCCACACTTTCCCTTTTTTTTTTTTTTCTGGGAAGCAGCTTTCTTCTGTAGCATGTGAGTGAGCAATGAAATCAAAGAATCAAAGACTCCATCACATCATATTTCAAATGCTCAATTATTCACTGAATGGTAGAGTCTCCATCCCTGCTTCCCTGCATTTTCATTTACTTGAAAGAAGTTACAGTACTATGAATGTCTGGTCAGATGTGTGCCACCATTGCCTGCCAAGTCTCAGAGAGGATGAGCAGCAGCTAAGGCAGGAGAAACATGAAAAGATCAAGACACAATTCACTTGACCCACTGTTATGTCTAAAAATACCAAGTATACTGATCTTAAAGGGCAATGAAATATGGGAAGGTTATTCCAAAGTGGTGAACAAGCAGATCAAGGATTTATTTTAAAAAGTAAAGAACATGGACCAAAGGATAACCCTCAGGCAGCAACACACACTTCAGGGTGTGCAAGCAGTGCCCTGAAGGGCCAGAATCCACTGTGCATTACAGATCTCTTTTCTTATCCACATCCAGGGAGCTTTCTGCCAGGTTTGCACTTACAGACTGGATTTAGAAAAGATCACATGTGAACTGCATGATTTTATTGTTGAATCTTGAGAAAAAAGGGTTATGAAAGTCCTGATCAATGTGTTCCAATATTCAAAGGGTGGTTACAAAGGAGATAGAGAATCCCTTTTTACAACGGGTCTATGGAAAAAAATGAGCAGTAATGGGTACAATTTCCTCCTGGGGAGATTCTGATTGCACACAAGAGGATAACTTTTCACAATGAGAACAATCCACCATTGGAATCATCTCCCCAGAGAAGTGGTGTGTTCGCCAGCATTTGGGGACACTTAAGATTTGGCTGAGCTTCTTTTAAAACATGCTTTTGCCTCGAAAGGTTGGTTGGACCAGATAATCCTTGAGGTCATTCCAACCTGGTATTCCACAGTTGTTAAAACCCATCTTACACATCCACAAGCTGCATAAATCCTGTGGAGGCTCTGGTGCCAACCAGCTCTGTGGGTTAACAATGGGAGAGGCATTTATCACAGAGTTATCTTGCAAAATGTGGTCTGTTTTGCACCCCTTGCAATCCCATGCAGCCTAAGCGGGCTGGACTCCTCGTGTTCTTTTTTTCTCGTGCATCTTCCTTTCTGTAAAAGATGGAAAACTGAAGTATCTTGCCCCCAGAGGAAGAAATATGCCTCTCAGTGACCAGCTGACCAGACAGTCCCTTCCACATGCTGTGCTGAACTCCATCCCCAGCAATGCTTGTGACGTGGAGCTGTCATGTGGAGGTTATTGCTGAGGAAACTGCGTCTCCCACAGATGTGTTAAAAATTCCCCTGTGGGCCCAGGGAAGCAGGGGTGAGTCCCATTTCTTTCTCAGATAAAGGTGGCTAGAGAGCAGCTCTGCCTTAC
Source organism: Melospiza georgiana (assembly GCF_028018845.1). Classification (NCBI taxonomy): domain Eukaryota; kingdom Metazoa; phylum Chordata; class Aves; order Passeriformes; family Passerellidae; genus Melospiza; species Melospiza georgiana. The sequence continues at coordinate 54,593,767 of NC_080431.1, forward strand.
TGCTGTGAGGTGAGCTCTGCACACCTCTGAGCAGCCTCTTAGGAGCCGAACCCAACCAATAAAGAAGGGAAATAAATACTGGCTTTGCTGGGACTCTGCTGGCTGCCTTCAGCTGCTCTTGCACAAGCTGGGAGTTGTTGCAGCAGCACATTTTTGCTTCTGGCTTGTAAAGTGCAAGGGGTGCTGTCTTGGTAAACAGTTTTCTGTTCTTTTAGGGGATTTTTGTAGCCCCTCAGCCACATAACATTGCTTCACTTGAAAAAGTTGAAATGTCATAAATACTTTGGTGTAGAGAATATTATGGATTTTTGCCCCAGGAAAGGCGTTTTGACTCATTGTATTTCCATAAGACTTCAAAAAAACATGCTTGTGTGCATTTTTTAAAATTGCTGTTGTTACCATTTGCACTAAAGGTAGTAAAAGCTGATGATACAGTGATTTGTTTTGTACTTTTTAACACAAGGCTGGCAGAAAAATCGTCTTGTTGCTCAAAAGGCTTTGAATCCCCACCCTTGAGCTGTGATTCAGCAAATTCCTGGAGCAACCCTGGTCTGAAGCCCGGGTTCCTCCTTGTCCTGTCCTGCCGGGGGTGGATTTCTGCTAGACAAGCCAATGAACAGAAGCTCATTTATGTATGTATGTGGTGAGGAGGAAACTTACTGCAGAGTCTCCCCACCTCTTCCTGCAAAATGTTAGCTCTCGTTCGCACCAATCCCTTCGGGTCCTGAATGGAAAGGAGTGAGCAGCAGCGGAGCGGGGCTGTGGGAGCTGCTGATGTGAGCAGCGCTCCCTGGCTCTGCTGCACACCTCGCAAACACTCGCTGCCACCTCAGCTGAGCTACCGAGAGAAGCAAAAGCCGCTGCCCGCGCCTTTCTTCAGCAAACCTCGGGTGCTCCTTCGGAGAGGCAGGGCTGAGCCCTCTGCTAATGACTGACATCACCGAGGAAATACGCTTGTTTGTGTTTTTCTTTTTGGCTGCATTTCCCCCCGCACCGGCAGTATCTTGATGGGGAAGCTGATCTCCAAAGGCTGGAGGAAAAGAGACGCTCGAGTTATCATGCTGGGGCTCGACTTCGCTGGCAAATCCACCCTTCTGTACAAACTGAAGAGCGGCCAGGCTGTGGAGACCTGCCCCACGGTGGGATTCAACGTGGAGTCTCTGAGAACTCCCTGTGGCATTTCCTTCACCCTCTGGGATGTGGGGGGACAAGACAGCCTGCGGGCCAGCTGGCCGAACTACCTGGAGGACATCAACACCCTCATCTTCGTGCTGGACAGCACGGACACGGCCCGGCTGGCCGAAGCCATGGCAGAGCTGGAGGAGGCCCTGAGGCACCCCGGCATGGCTGGCACCCCCGTGCTGCTCCTGGCCAACAAGCAGGACGTGCCGGGAGCGCTGGCTCCTGCCCAGCTCGGGGAGATGCTGCGGCTGGGGGGGCTGGCCAGGCACCGCTGGATGCTCCGGGGCTGCAGCGCCCACACCGGCCAGGGCCTGCAGGAAGTGCTGGCCATCCTGGGAATGCTGCTGCGGGGCTCGGGGCACAGCTCCCTGTCCCAGGAGCAGCTCATCGCGGAGCTGGCGGAGAGGAGGCAAGCTCCAGAGCAAACCTGACCCTCACACGGACCCCTCCCTCTCCCGGCTGCCAGCAGGTTTGTCGTGGGGGATCCCGGCCTCCAGGCACCCCTACAAGGAGCAGAGCTGCAGCTGGGACACTCGGTGGTGTCGGGATCTCTCGCTGCTCAGAGTGACCCCGAGAAATGTTAGAAAGTTTCTTTTCCCAGCCCGGCGCTTGAAGAAGGAGTCAGAGCTCTTCATTTCTTGGTCTCAAGGTTGTTTTTTGCATCTTATCTATAAAATTCTTTCCCCTGTCCTGCCCAGGTCCATCCAGCAGGACAGTCCAGGCACTCTGGCTGCCCCCAGGGTGGTGTTATGTCTTTATACTAAAAATCACATATACAATATTTACAATTACTGTCCAATAACTATTACCTATGTTAGACAGTAATCTTCCACTCTAAGTCAATCTAAAAGTGCCAACATCACAGCAGAAGATGGAGGCCAAGAAGAAGAAGAAGAAGAAAGGCTGGACACACCCAGATCCCTCTGTCTTGCCCCCTTGAATCCCCATTCTAAAAACCCCAAAATCTACTTTTTCACCTTGTGATAAATTCACTATCATTCTACTTAGTTTGTCATGGCTTGCTGATCTTCATCTAAGGTCAGTAAATTGCTCCACGGGTCATAATCAAAGCCACAGGCATTTTGGGCTCTGTGCCAGGCTCTGAGCCCCCTGGCAGGGGTCTTGGCTGCTCAGGAGAGCCAGAGGGATGTCCTGGGTCCTGACATGGGAAACACCCAGCTCCTCACCACCAAAACCCACCAGGAGGATCTCTGAGCAAAACTCCCATCAAGGAGCAGGTTTGGCCACATCTCTTGGACTCCCATCTCCGGCTGCAGCTTGTCCCACTGTCACCATGCTCCACTCATCCACTGCACTTTTGTGTCCAGAGGTTCAGCAAGGATGCTTTTAAATATCTAATAATTTTAACAGAGAGGTGTGCAAGGAACAGAAGTTTTCTTCATTCTGCAGCTCTCAGCCCAGATGCATCTACCCAGATGGGATGATCCTCACACAGAGGGAGCTTGGATGTGCCCCATGCTCCTCCTCTCTCAGCCTGGATCACATGTTCATTGGCTGGGAACGCAGGAAAGCGTTCTGAAAGGAATGGCTGGATGGGAGCACTGTAAGCTCAGGACATCAAGTGGGCAAGCAACTAATTGGTTTTAGTGTGGCATCTCCAGGTATAATAATCTTCAAGCCATGGAAACAAGCTGGGATTTGATGGTGTAATGCAGTTTGAGGATGTGTGTATATTAATTTATGCATTTCTTGTAATGGTTCTTTCTTTCTCCATTCATCATTTTTTTCAAAGAATTATTTCATGGAAATGGTCCCTCATTTTCCTTGGATTATGTTTAAATATAAAAAAAACAGACCTGACTTTTAGATGCTTGGAAATATGTCACCATGGCCATCAACCTCTAAATATCCTCATGGTGGCCTGAACAGCCAAGACAAACCCTGTTTCTCAGGCTTTTGAGACTGCATGAGACCACTCCACATGCACTGGCTGGTGACCATGGGCACCTCTGGGCACAGACACTCAGCTCTGTTCAGGGCAAAGGAAAACACCTGTGCAGCTCACAGCAGGACCAGGTCCCATGTGGCAGTGATGGGCTTTGTCCAGTCCTGCTCAACCTAACATTGGAAAGATGTATAAAATGTGTATCCAAGATTCTGTGATCCAGAGTTAAAATTAAAATATTTCATAGTAGTCCCTGCTTCATTATGAGATGAATGGGGGAAGGAGAGGGATAGGATACAACATTTTTATTTCTATTTTCCATTTCTGTTTCTATTCAGAAATCAGCTGCTTTCAAGGAACAGAATACTCAGCCCAGAAACACCAAGGAGAAATACACAGCAAAATCCCCCTCTGTTCATACATTTTACAGTTGTTAAGGAATAAATTGTCCAGATGCTGCTGGTGCTGTTATTAGCTGCACTTCATAGAAGGCAGCAGCTGGAATAGAGAGCTCAAACAGTCACAAAGAAACAGAATCAGACATTTATAGGAAAGTCTCAATAAAAGAATCCTTCCAACTGTTTTAGCTGCATTGATGTAGAACTAAAACAGTGCTGCAGTGACGATGTGGCCTAAGCAGTCACAGTTATGAGAGTATTTAAACAGCACTGAACCATATAATTAATTCCATGACCTGTGTGCATGGTGAGGAGGACAAAATCAGTCTTCACATCTTTGCAGGTGGCATAAGCTGGTTGATCTACCTCCAGCTCGTTGCAGGTGGTAATTTTTTTGTCTCTAGCACCCAAGGCTCCAACACATCTGTTGGCCATTTTGGACATGAGTTCTAGAGGCTAGTGTCCCAAATGGCCATAAAAGGCTCTGTACTGCATTGCCATGCCAAAAAAACTTGTACTAGTTGAGTTTGCTGGTGTTTTGGTCTTGTGTCTCACATGGCACAAAACAGAGAATTGTGCAGCAAGGTAAATTCAACACACTGAAAGGCTGTTGTGGTGATGTCTTGCTCCTAATTGCCCCTTGATGCCTGCATTCAACTCTACAGGATTGTCTGCTGGTAGTAAAAAGAGGCACTGAAGCCTTCCCATTTTTCTCTGAGTGTTTTCTAAGCTCTTTAAAAAGATAAAAAATGGGCTTTTCTGGCAGCAAATGGAGGTAACCACCAGCCTTTGGCAGACATCACCGATTAAAAATGCAAACAGCAAGGTGGGAGGTGAGGAAGGAAGGGTAATGGGAATCCTGAGGGTCTGAAACTGATGAAGCAACATTCCAGTTACTGAAATTGTTCTCACTTCCCCTGAAGCAGTAATTTGGCAAAACACCCCATCTCATGGGGCACCATGTGATTTACCAGCCTTGTTTTCTGGAATAAGGCTTTTCTGGACGCTGGGTCACATTACTCAGCCCATTTATGCCATTGTTCAGAGACTGTCAGAGCAATGATGGGTCATAATATTTGAAATAGAAACACAGAGTTTACTTCCAATGATTTCTCTCTTCTCCTGTGTTGGACAGCTGCTAAAACAAGTCAGTCTAATGAGCACTGCACTGCTCTAATCAAAGGCTTGCTGGACACTCACCCAGGAGCACTTAAATGTTTTGGTGTCAAAACTCCTGCCTGGTTCAAAGGCAGTCTGTAGGAAGCAGCCAGCTCGAGGGAGGGAAGTTTGTTACCTCTTTCCTGGCAATTCTGCAGGAGAGCCCCTGCCACATGGAGTGATATTAATCCCTAAAACATCTCTCCTCATGGATTTCAGCCAGGAGAGCACCCTCAAACTTAGATTCCATCTCCATGGGCATGTGATAGATGTCACAGTCTCAGCACTGATTTCTAAAAATAACATAGCTTCTCTCTGAATAGCAGGTAAAAGAAAAATCCTTAGAACTTTTTTCTAGGTTCCTCACAAATTTGAAGCATCCTTCAGGAGTTATTTGTCCCAGAGCCCACTCTGGTTGCTCAAGACCCTTTTTTAGAAACTTTGCTGGATGCACTCTGGTGTGTGTTAACCTTTACAGGGACATAACCAGAATCCATAGTTGTGCATTAACCTTCCCAGCCACCCCTCCACTGAGGTGAGCCTTACAATCATCTACTCTGCCTGGAGCTGTCACAGCAGCCTCCCTGCCCAGCCCTATCAGCAATTCCAGCCCCTGGGCCTCCCATCCCTTCTCTGTTTTGCAGGGATCACTGCAGTGGGAGTTACCACCATGCCTTGCTGTTTTTTCAAGGACACCAAGACACTTCCCTGCTCTTTCACACTGTTGATGAAAGGACATAGCTTATTCCTCACTGATTTACTAACTTTTCTGTAGGACTGGTTTTTAAAGCAGCTTCCTGAGTATGAACACAACACAGATTTATTTTTTAATTCTTATCAAGAAGATTTCCATCCTACTCCAGAGAGCAGGAAAGCAGCAAACTGGGGAGAAAAAAAAAGCACAACCCCAACAACCAACATTAAAAGCAGGAAGGACGATTCATCTTTCCCTCTTCACCAGCTCAGGAAGGGTGACTCACCTTTTCCCTGCTCTCTTCACAACTTCCATTTTCCAGCCAGTCCATGACACAAAACAGTTTCTACCTCCACAGGAGCTGATTTCTGCTGCTGGCATTGTTGCTTTATTTTCAGGTGGAGCGACGTGCCATTTGTCCTGCAGTTCCTGGTGGAGCTTCCCTGATGGGTTTCAGTATTGCTGAAGGGCCTGACACCAGAGGGGAACCATGAGATCCCAGGGCTGCAGGGTGAGGGCATGGAGAGTTGCCAAAAGTATTTCAAGAGGGAACAGGCAGGCACGGGGTGCATGAGAGGGATCTGTGACCGGATGTAACACTGGGCAGAGAGTGTTTGGGCAGCAGCCAGAGACCTGGAAAATGCTCAGGGGAAGAAAGGTCAATAAGAAGTTTTTTAAAGGCTAATAAGAGCTTTCTTTTCAAATACAATATGGAAAAAAAAATTCGGATCCCCCGTTTTTTGTTAAGAGACAGGCTGTATAATGCAGTGAAATGTCTTCATTTTTGCTTAATACACCTAACAGCTGCAAAGTAATTTCTTCCTCTTGAAGAAACCCTGAAATGCCACTTACAAAGATTCTGCACAGGTAATTTACCAGCAAAAAACAAGGAGCAAAACCACGTGTGATGCCATGTCTTAAAAAACTCAAAACTGGTGCTAAATGGTATTAAAAGCCAGTCATGCAATAATGATTAAGACAGATGACAAACTACTGTTCAATACATCACAGGCTTCAAAGGGTTAATTACTGGCCTTCATCTAAGCTTTCCCACACTTGATTTTTTTCATGATGCATTTGCTTCAGTCAAAGCCCTGAGCCTGCCATCTGGATATTGTTAAAAATGCCAGGTGAAGGCTGGGATTTGGGTTAGGAACTCAGCAATGCATCCATGGCCAGGAGTGCAACATCCCCACATCTCATACTTCACACAGTGTGACTCACACAAAATTCCTGCCAAAAGGGAAAAAAAAAAGATAATTTAACCAACTGCTGTGACCCACACCTGACAAGTGTGTCCCCCTCTGCCTGTGCTCCACCTGTCTCTCTGTGGCCCAAAGCACAAACCCCTACTCCAACCCAACCTGGGCACTCCTCCTCTCCAAAGTTCTAATGCTTTAAGCCAGACCAGCACCATCAATGTCTTGTCTGCTAATTGCTGTGAGAAACAATCTCCCTGGAGCTCCTGGAGCTGACAAACTGTTCTTTAATTCTCCCTTACACATCAGATTTTTGTTAGGATTTTTTTGGCCTGCTGAACACATTTGGATGTGGCAATGAGGGTTTTTTCCCAACAGGCCACAACCACTTGCACAAAAGCCCTGCTTGGTGAATGGTGGCTCTGCAGCAACACTTTGCCTTGGGCATTAGAGAAATATCTGCTTTTTAATCGAACAGTGGTGGGGTTACAAAGCCACTGGTTTCTGCAGAGACAACAAAGTCACATGTGTCCATGTGAGGTTTGATAATGGTGGGAAAGGACTTTGCAAAGACCAAACTGGGGGTTTCCTGGGGAAGAAAAATACCTGCTGGGAGGAGAGTTGTGACCCTCATTTCCTGGGGGATCAGGGGACAGTCTGTTCTGCTTATAAAGACACAAAATTTATACCTCACGATCTTCTGGCTTTTGACAGCACTTAACAGTAGTCCTTTTGTTTAATAATGGTGTAAATGAAGACTAGAAGTCTTCAGTGCTAAAAGTCTACCTTTCAACACAGGCAGTGTTTTCAGAGATGTGAGGTTTGGGTCAGTACAGGGCTGGAGCAGGGGTTCAGCACTGCACCAGCTGTAAGTGTGTGCACATCTGCTTCAGGATGGAGCTGGCACAAGGATGGAGATGTAGCTTCTCCCTGTTCCTTGGGGAAGGCCAATACAGAGGGAAAACATGACAGACCATTCCTGAGGATGCTCCATTTCTGCATGGCGGGGTGGACCCATCACTAGCAAAGCGAAGGAAGCTCAGCCAGGAAGAGCAGGTGTTGGACTGCAAGCATGGGAAAATAATCCTGAGTCTCCAGAGCTGCCCTGGGAAGAATGGACATGATGTCTGCCGTGCTTCTGAGAAAAAGCAGCTCTGCAAAGACAGTGCCTGGGAATGACTGGGAGGGTGGGGGACATGTCCTGCTGGAGATGGCTGCAGGCAACCCCAGGCCTTTGGGTGATACAGGCACCTCAGCCTGGCAGGAAGGTGCTGATTTGACCCCTTGGTTCCTCCAGGCTTTCTTCCTTGGGGAGACCTTTATTCTCCTCTATTTCCATCCTGGGAAGAAGCACTTGTGATTTACTTCAATGAGATGCCACTCTGTGTCAAATTTAAAAAAAATAGATTTGTTGCGGTTTTTTTGCGCCCTACCTTTCTTCCACACCACAAACCCACTCACGTTGCTATCTGTTCCCCCAGCACCATCAGCAGAGCAAACAAATGACCTTGTTGTACCCTTCCCTGGCAGAGCTGAAGACCCCATTGGCCACCTCCACCACTGCATGGGAGCTCAAGTGCTGCTGGAGACAGGAAAATCCCTGGAAAACAGATCCTTAGAGAGTTAATTCCCTGGGAAAGATGAGGGCCTCGACCCGAGAGAGAGGCTGAAAATGCCTCAGAATGGCTTCCGACAGGCAGTGCCCTCCTGCGCCCTCAGGGCTGGCCCTGGCCCACCCTGCCCTTGCCTGTCACTGGATCAGCTGCCTGCGGAAATGCAGCCCCCAACTGCCCGGTCCAGGCCATGCAGGAGCATCTCACAGTCCCTTCCATCTCCCTCCCACGACATGCATCCTCATGGAATTATCTCAGTTTCTTTGGTGCTGGCACTTCATGGATCTCCTTGCCATTTTCTTGAAGGTAACACCCCAAGAAAGAGCTTTAGATGACATGCCTGCTGTGAGCTTTGAGACTGCCTGTTTTATCCATGATAGAATAGCAATCTAAATAATACAGTTGTTAAAAAAACCCAAACAAACAAACAGAAAAAAAACCCCAAAAGAAACACCCAAACCCTAAAAAACAGGGACAGTGCAGGAAATTTCATCTGCAAAACAAAAGCTAGGCAGCCTCAAGTCAATGGTTCAGTTCCAGCCATCTGTTTCATAACCCTGAGCAACTACACACAGAGTAAAGAGCAAATTATGTCCACACCAACTTCCCCTGGTGTAAGGGAGGGGGACAGCCTGACTTGGGCAGTCAGTCCCCGGGCACAGAGCCTGCACTGACACCCACCTAGCAAGGAGCTTTTGCTCCTCTGCCACTGCTTTCAGCTCTTGCACTCTCTTAGGCTGGAAGGAATATGGAAGCAGTCCAGCAGCCCGTTGTCTGATGATTCCCAACAGGGAGAGAAGATAGCCCCCAGGTTCTCAGTGGAAACACTTTAGTGCTTGCAGTGCTTCTCTTTGAGGAGGTGACTGGGACTGGGGTAAGAGCAAACAAAGGCCCTGAGGAATACTTTTTGTATTCTTGCAACTGGAAACCTAAGAAGCTGCCCCCAGGTTACATCAAGAGAAATAATGGACTTCAGTAAACTTCCATTTCCGAACATGCAGGACTCACATTTGCAAATTTTCTTTCCCATCTTTAAGGGCTGAGTCTTTCTTCTATTAAATTTAAACTAATACACAACTGAGGTGAGTAAAACTCCTGGAGAAATTCAGGAGTTTAGATGTTGACTAAAATATCAAATACAGAGCAAACTGTGATCTTTACAAGAAGTGATTTTTCCCTTTCCATCAGTTATTAATATTTCAAGAACAGACCTCTGGTTGAGTTCACACAAAAACACCTTCCTGGATAATAATAGCCACACAAAGCTCAGTGCAAACTCTTGGCTCCATGCTGCTGACAATGTGGTTGCATAAAACCCCAGCAGTTCGATGGCAAGGAGAAAGGAAAACACTGCTGCTGCAGGAGCAAGGTGCCACCTTGGAAATTACTCCCCTTGGACTGGGCCCTTTTCTCACCAAAGGGTTAAATATTTTAGCACAGAGCCCTGAAATGTGAGAATTTGAGACTGATATTACAGAGCTGGAAGTATTATTGCTAAGTATCCAGCACATTCAGCTCCCTGTTAACGTTCACAAACGAGCCTTTTGGACAGAAATTTTTCCATGTGAGATGCAGCATTTCAGCAGCAATTGAAACAAATACACATTAAAAGAGTGGGAAGTTTAGCCACTTTTTTTCTAAAAAATTTTATGTTTGTTCCAAACTGGTAAAGGCAGTGACTGAGACATCTGAAACAACTGAAAAAGCACTTTTCTTTTGAAAAAGCAACACATTTTTCTACGTATGTGATTTAAAACGTGAGAATTAGAGAAGTCCAAATTCTCCCTCTACACCCATCACCTCCTGAGATGTATGTGCTTCTGTGCTTAACATGACAAAACCTATGACCAGGCCAAGCACTCCTAGAGAATCAGTGTCAAATAAATACTGTCACAATTACTGGGGCAGACCTCCTGCAAGCTGGGATCATCATGGCAAGAACAGAAGGAATTTATCCCTTATTTTCAATGTTATAACATGCAGGCAGAATGCAGATTTCAGGGAGCTCTACCGGGATATAAAAGTACAAAATGCAGGGGAAACCAGCTGCAAACTGCATCAAACAGAACAGAGATGAGTCTAATCTCAGGGCAAGAGCTGCAGCTTCCCCTGAGCATTTCTCTGCACAAACTTACAAACTGACCTTGCTGAAAGCCCACTGGCAAAATATTTCAGTTTCATCCTCCCTCTTAGTGTACAAACAGTTTTGTATGGGCAATCATCTGGCTCCATGAATCAGGATTAAAAACAATCAAATACAGTCACTAAAGATGATCAGCCTGCAAATAGCAGGTGCAGACATGAGCTCCCTAACACTTCATTTCAGCACATTAAAAAAATCCAACCACCAGTTTTCCACAGGACCCTACTTCGGAAAGAGGATGGTTAATCCATGTTCCACACCTTTGTGTGTCCCTGGAGCCTATTTAGTGTACGGAGCAAACGGAGAACCAACTTCCTTCTGCAGCTCCCCCAACGCAGCCACGGAAGAGTCTTCCTGCAGGGTTTCTAAATCCTTCACAGAACTTGCCATTCTTCCTCTGAGGTTGTGTGGTGACATTCACCTATTCTACTCCTACAGACGAAGGCAGCAGCCCAAAGGCTCCAACCTTCATTTTAAAACAAAAAAATAATCTTATTAACATTCTTAGGCGTGGTACACAAGGTTGCTATCTCTCCAACATTAAAACTTCACAACTAAGGTCAGAAAAAAAATCAGCTTTTAAGTTCCTTTACAAACTGGGCTGCTGCTCAAGAAAGCTGTATCCTGAGTGCATTTGCACACAAAGCTGCTCGTGTGCCTGCAGCAGCAGCTGGAGAGCTCCAGGCCAAGGCAGCAGCACGGAGCAGACCTGCCCATCACCATCTCTGTGGCAGGATGGTGCACACACAAACTCGGATCAGGGAAGCAGAAAGCTGCTCTAGCTCCTAAACTGCATCTTGACACAGAGCAGTTTTCCTGAGCAGCCTCAAATAATGTCCCAGCCTGAAGCAGACCAAACCTGCGCATCTCAGGCAGCTCCAGCTCACACTGCTGTCAAGGTGACAGTGACAATCATAACAAACCCCTGCAGCAAAATCTCCCAAGGCTTTGCCTGCTGGAGCCCACAGTTTTCTACTGATTGGGTTTTTATCCTTTTCTTCCTGAAAAGGGCTTCCTAATGGCTTGGCATAATTTGTTGTCCTACATATGTTTGAATAGAAGTATAATTATGCCACAAAAAGGAATACATTTTATGCAACAAAATAGAAGGAACACAACACACTGCATTTGGTGGAAAGGACTAGTTTGAATGACATTCAGAATCTAGAGGGCATTAGCAAAGAGCAGAATAACAGAGTGGGCCTCAGCTATCTGAGATTAAAAAAATCAATGAAACATCTACCTGTCAGTGGCTGTTCTTACTCATTTCTTTGTTCAGCAGATCAAGCAAACAAAATGGAAGCGTCTGTATTTTTACAAGTATGGGGAACATTAAGATGATCTGCACTTTACTCTTTCTAAACAAGACATGTCTTAAAATAATGCATTATTTATTCCAATGTAGTGTCTTTCATGTACTCCAGGTAGGATCTAGAGGATGATTATCAGGTTGCAAAAACCCAACACAGTTCAGTTTGTCACCTGAAAGCTGAAGGAACCAAAGGGATTAAACAGCTTTTGGAAATTGGTGTTAGGTTCCTATGAAATCTTTTTCCTTTATATCCCCCCATGGACGAACATTTGTAAAGACTTAAACACAGCACTGGAAGCTCTTCTCCATCTCCCACCCACGGAGACAGGGGTTTTTCCAAGTGGCTCAGCCAACTGATACAGAGAAAGGAAGGCAAAACCACAGCTACAGTCACAGGCACCTTTCAAGTGGTCTCCCCTTCCACTGGTGCTGCCCTGTAATTAAAGCAGGACTGTACTAATTAGGAGGCTGCTGGATAACACAAGTCCCTGACACTTCCAAGCTGTTCCCAAGCAGCACCAATGGGGTCACTTGTGCCAGGGGGAGGGATACTGGCCATGAAAGGCTGTCTGGCCCAAGGCCAGTTTTGGTGCACACTCCCTCCCAACCCACACTGGGCAGGAGCTGGGCTCCCCTTGTGCAGGATCCTGAGCTTAAATTAATGCTGAATCAGCAATCAGCCTCGCATCAGGAGCCTGAAAGGATGTTTCTGGAAGTAGAAGACAACTGTGGAAGTTCCTTGACACTCTTGGTCCTCCTTCAAGCCCTTGAACTGAAGTCACTATTTCAATAATTACATGGAACAGCTGCAGCCCTCTTACCAGAGCCCCCTGTACACACCTGGGAAACATCTCCATACAAAGTATAAAACTCCGTATCCAAAGTTTCAGAGATGACTGCATTAGCTTGCTTTATTCATACTTGTAACATATTCAAACTTTGATGCGGAGTTCTGCTAACTAATATCTAGTCAAAGACAAAAACCCCTAAGTCAATCCATGAAGACTAAGCAGTTCCATAACCTTCAAAATAAGTTCTTGAATGTTTTATAGTATTTGATAGCAGCTTTTTATTGGTTACAAAACCTAAGCCCATATACAAAATTAGGAACACATTTAGATGCCTCTTTGAAAGAACGTTTTAGTCTATTTTAACTGATAGTTTAAAAAAATAATAAAAACAATGCAATTTTAAACACTGTTCTGAAAACGTAAAAGTGCAGCAATATACTTTGTTTCCTTTATTAACTATGAAATGGTGCAATCCCAATCAAAAGCTGATAAGGTCACAGCAGAAAGAACTGAGCAAGCACTTTGACCTGCCTTACCCAGTTCTCCGATGTTCACTTTTATTGTAATGCATTGAGTGCAAGAAAAGGATCGAATCTTGACAGGAGAGGGAAACTGTTGTTTCAGCATCAATTTGCATGTAATCTCTAGAACAACAGTGAGCGTAGGCTGAACTGGGTATGCATCAGTCTATATGGCGTACTGGAGACTAGACTGAATTAGAAGGGGGAAATATTTGTTCACAATAACATCTGCTGGAACTCTAATTTCACAAAAACTTTGTGACCTTACCTAACTTTGACTTTTTATTGTTTAGTTTTTTAGCGAACACCACACAGTTTCAAGATTTTAGACTATAGTGTGTGAATAGGATGCAGTTACCATATGAAGCTTCAACTCAACTTCTGGGAAAAGAAAAAAGGCACAATGAACTTCAACTCAATTTTATGTGCACAAGAGTTGAAAAATCTGAGCCACCTTAAAGAGAAATTGATTCTAAAATTTATAAAACCTATAAATAATCAGAGGCCAAACCACTATATTAAAACAGATTATCTAGCAAGTAAAAATCTTGCAGTTTAAACATACGCTTGTATCCAGCTGAGATACAAGACAACTCACTCTTTAAAGTGGCTCCACCTTGGCAGATATATATTTAATGAATGCACACCTGCTATGTGTTGTTCATCAGTGGAAAAACAGCTGATCCACAAAGCTCTGATGGCATCTGTCCTTATCTTCATCACAGTAAATACAACCCACATCCAATAACTAAATTAGTTTAGATTTTTCTATCCCTTCACATCAATGCATTGGGAAATTACACCCAGTAAACAACAGCAACAAAACCAGTTTGTGTGATAGCTTACAGAATTTCAAAATTACCGATCCTCACCCCAGCAATACCAAAATCCCTTTGAGAGTGACTGGGTCAGGCGATTTTCCAAAAGCAATGACTTCACATACCCTATAGAAAGTTATTTAATGTGCGCTGCACATCAGGTTTACGCTGAGTAACGGCAGCTTCGATACAGCCTCACACATCAACCAGTTTGTATGTTTTTAATCACATGAATAAGATTTGAGACTAACTTGTGAATTATTCTTCCAATACTCCAAGAATGAAGCTTTTATGACGCTTCTAAGTAGTTGCTGGTTTGTTGCCAACCACATCATCATAAGCACTGGTTACTAAGTAAAAAATAGTTTAAGACTAAATTACAGTAAACATGAAAGCTCCACAGTTTAAACCCAATATAAATCAACCATATCCAATTATCAATTTAAAACAGAAGATATTGACTACTGAAAGTTGAAAGCAAGATTCTTTTTAACTAATACATTTTTGGACAGAATTTTTTTCTACAGTCTGGGACTCTTGCTTTCAGCTTAAACAGAAGTTCAAGTCCATAACAGGTTGTAGCTCAGGTAAAATACCATGCACAGCATTTGATTACTTCAAAACAGCAGGAACACACAGGCTGAAGTGAGTGGTCAAATAGGGCTCGCTGTTCTCAAAAATTAGGTATAATGGCAAAAGCTTCACCAGTCCAAATCTACAGTTCATTCTCCAACCCTGGTTTCTGAGGCAGTTAATGAACACACATCAATTACTGATAGCTGAAGTAGTTTTTTTTTGTTTCTTTTAAACTTAAGTGTTTAATCAATTGCCAAGTGTTGTGTTTCTATAAGTTACTTTTATTTCAGTTTCACCAATGAAATTCATTTGGCTTGCGTTTTTGAATCTATTCTTCCACATAAAGTTTATGAAAATATGTTTGTGGAGGACGATGATGGAGGCTCAGAGCAAACTGGGCCCCTGTAAAGTCTTCCAAAATGTATGCATCATACCAAAGTGTCTTGATCCACAGCGCACCATTTTCCAAAGAAGCTACTTTTCCGTGGAAAGCCAATGTGCCACCACTATGGAATATTCTTAACAAAACTGCAGATTGCGGTTGTCAGCATGTGGCACCAGGAAAAAGGCAAAAAAAGGTAGTTGGGACTGTTAAAAAGAATTCTGAAACAGTTTAAGAGATCATGCATATGCATTTACAGTCCATGTGATAGTGATGTTTGGCAACTGCAAAGTGACCAATACATGGCTTGCTTTAGAAGCATCAAAACGAAGAGGCATGTGTGTCTTGGAGCCTTTTGTTTCTTCACTTGGTAGCCATCTGGTGGTGCTTCGTACTGGTGTGGGACAAGAGAAGCTGCACTTTTTCTGAACTTAAAAATTAAATTCTTTTGTTTGAAGGTTGGCCGTTGGGTCGAAGTTGTAAGTACCTCCTTGAGTGGCTTCAGGAATGAGACTGGGGTCTTCATCAATCTACAAAACACAACAGCAGAAACACATTAGAGGCTGATTTCCTGCATCACTGGGTACACAGAGAAGAAATTCACAAACACTCATGTTTTCTTTTTTTTCAAAGTATTATCGCAGCAAAATTAGATCTGTTTTTCCAATTAAATTCTCCAAATATGTTTAAAAAGAACAACACATCAACTCTGTTCTAATACCATTAGGGAAACAGAAAATTTTTATGGTAATTTAGGGCCAGTGCTGCTGTTTGGTCAAAGCAGTTGCTATTTTAGCTACGCAGTTTAATTTCCAGTGCCAATTTTTAGTACTTCTGGAGTTGGCTAATCACTAGTTGCGGATTCCAAAATTAGTTTTGTATTTTCTCCCATTTTCTTTCAAAATGAAAATGTATTTTTATCAGCAGCTGATAGAAATACTTATATAAAGCTTAACAGACTTAGTATCTCCTATCAGAATTTGAAGGATTTAGAACTCATTTCAGAGCAGTCTCATAAGCACAAAATCCGAATTTGGTTTTACATCAACAGTACTTCATTGCTCTATTGATACAGAGTGAAAGGCATCAGCAGCCAACTTCCCCCAGCCTCCTCTGAGCTGTTAGAATTTGGTATTTACAGCCTCAAGAACTAGCAAATAACATGGTAAGTAGCAACAAAATGCACAACTTCAAACCCTACTCATCCTCCGGCAAATCACAAGCTGCACTGCTCTCTGAGCCTCATTTGAGATCATGTGTCATTCTGAAGCAGGAAGAGCCCTTGTGTGCGGGGGTCTGAACGGCTGTCCAAGATCCGGCCTTGCAGTAGTGCACACATCAGAACTGACTCATCTAAAATCCCTCTCTTGACTTTGGGTGACACTGTCTAAAGCAGGGGGAAGAGACTGAGGCCGTTTGTGACCACAACAATCTGCACGTCATGCCCACATGAAGACTGAGCTGGTTTCAGAACGTTTCACTAAACATTTTTGTCTTGATAAATTAGCACTTCTGCCTTCTGCAGGGATACTACAAAGTAACCCCACCTAAGCTCACCTGCCTTTAACATACAAAACTGAAGTCAGGAAGCTGTTAGTGCTGGTAATAAAGTACAGGCTGTGCACTTTACAGGACTCAGCAAAGGAACAGATGGGATTAGCAATGAAGGGACATCAAGGAGTCAGCAACGTCTCATGAGAATACAGAAGCTCCTGAAGTGACAGAAGGCAAGAACACTCCTGGACAGTCCATCATAGCAGTGCCAATCAGGCTACCATAACCAATCTCTTGTCTCCCTGGAGCAATTATGGATATTCCTACAATTCTGAGTGTCAGAAGCTCCAGAAAACATACTAACAACATAATAATCTGAAGGAAAGTCCTGCTCTTGAGTAAAGCAGGCATATTCAGCCCATCAGGCATAGATTAAATTGTATTAATGTAAAAAGTAAATGCACAAAAGTGAGTACTAACCTCAACAGAGATATTTTCCACCCACATCAACCAGACTGCACTCTTCAGTTAGACACAAGTTTTAGAGACTCTGTGGAGACTCTAGGACACTTCTCACAGAATCACTACAGGCATAGGGAACTTCTCACATATCTTAACCTCTGGTGACTAACTTTCCAATCATATAATGGGCCCATGAATTGAAAATTATTGACTCCTGAAGTTAGAACTCTCTAAATGCCAGCTCTATTTAAGAGAAGTACTGAAAACAGTTCTACTAGGCTGTAGAACTGCAGACACCCTGCAAAGCCTAGAAAAGATAATTTGTCTTTGAACTGCATGTTGAAGTGCTCCTCAGAAACTCACAAGCAGCCAGTAGCAGGAGGAGCTAGAATCAGAAGGTCAAAACACCTATCCCTAGGTACAACAAAACACTACATCAAACAGCTGCAAAAAGTGTTAATAGTTTTGATGACGCTTTTCACTGCAGAATCCAGACTGAGCAAATACAGAGTTGAAATACAAACATTTTCTGAAAGTAAGGATCTGCTGCCCCTTTCAAAGACTGATGTAGGAGAAAATAAAAGAGGAGAGAAAATGAAAAAGGAGAGCCAGAGAACTGTTTAGATTCTAATCACAAGTAATTGCATGTCAACCTGACAAAACTAAGTGAGCATTGATCAATTTGTTAGGCAAAACTATAGTAGTCTTCTAGATTTTGCTGAAGGAAAGTCCTGACATTGAGAAACTCTACAAAGACTTTAAATTGAGGGAAACTACTGAACAAGGACCAGGAAAACTGACTTAGGAGATAATGTATATTCATGACCACTGGAGCTGAGGAACAGTGACAATGTACTTACTGAGCTAAGAGCACAATGCATATACTTTTCCATCTTTAGCATACTTACATCATCACCAGAGAAATATTGATCTATAATTTCAAATGCTAGTTTATAAATGTCTTCATTCTCGTGCTGTTGCAAGGCTTCAATTTTCTCTAATCCTGAATGAAAGAAAATGGAGAAGAGTTTTGCAAGATTAAACCAAAGTTACTGACTACTTTAAAAAAATAAAAATAATTAAACATTACTACTGAAACACACTAGAAAAGATGCAGCTCAGTTTGAAAATATGATGTACACAGCAGCTCTCTTTGTCTCTAAGAGGAAAGAGAAGTAGTTTGTGAACTTTATATGCCAGGGAATATTCCATTTTATGAGCAATGGATAATGAAGTCTTCTCTTTATTTAGATAAAACTCTTTCATTTTTAAAACTTCTGTCTACTACGTAACTTTTGGGTTAGTCGCTGTGCTTTCTATGTATCCCCAAAAAGAAGTGGCTATGCTTGTGTGTTGGCTGTAAGTTTAAAACAGCAAGGTGACAAAGCAGCTAAAAGACTACTCCTATTTTCAAACTGGACATGGAATAACACAAGGGAAAAGCTTGCAGTGCATTATGTTCTTCAGTATTTCTTTATTATAATACACTAATTAGCATACATTACAACTTGGATTGTGATATTGAAGAGACTCCTTATCCTGCTTTGCTCTGTAATGAAATTATGATCCTAAAACTGCTTCCAGGGCAATGAACTGGAGCAAGAATTGTGTGTTTTGCCACAGGACAAAGTATGTGCAATTGTCAAATGAAAAGAATTACAATTCTCATTGAAACCTAAAAAATACCTATGCTACAGAAAGCTCCTTCAACAATTGCCTCTACACAGCCATCTCCAACTGAAATAAACAGAAAAAAAAAAAAAGTAATGTCTCTCATTAAAAAGTCTCCCTTGTTTACTCAAATAGCCCATGTTAAATAACACTACAGTAAACATCAACAGCAGCAAGGGGAGGACAGAATAACATCCAGCCAATTCAATTTTTTAAAAGTCTAGTAAGCTCTTACCTCCACACTCTTCTATAATTTCAGCTATTGTGCTAGCCTCATCACCAGCCATTATCAGGATGTTTTTCAGGCCATCCAGCACCACCTGCACCACTTGAGAATCCTTTACTGAGAGTAGATTGCAGAACGGTGGGATTACATTTTGTTGTACAAGGTATTCAACCTAAATAATTAAAACCAAAAAACAACAACAACAAAAATTTCAGCATTGTGCTTCTTACATAAATGGCTGCATATACAACATTTTAGTGACAGCTTGAAATCCCACTACACATACCTGATCTTTTCTCCCACTTATTGTCAAATTGCTAATTGCCCAAGCAGCTTCCTTTTGTGTCCCGAAGTCCCCCTGAAAAATAAAATTAATAGCTCATTAAAATCAGCATGGAAACATCTGTCAAACTTATTAAAAATCACAAACTTCTCATGTCAGATTTATAAAAAGAGGATGACAACTTGCATAGCTGATAGCTTGACTGACCTTAGCCAGCTGGTGTATGATCATGGGGATTAGCCCAGCATCTATTACAGCCTGAACTTGTTGCTGGTTTCCTGCTGTGATATTGGAAAGGAACCAAACTGCTTCCTACAATGGGATAAAGCAAAAAAGTAGAGCACGTTTAAAAACTAGTCAGCAGATGAAAAAAAGAACTTAACCAAACCTGACCACCTCAAAACCTAACATCATACAATGAGCAATCACTAGACAAGCCTCCTCCTCCTCAGTAGCACTTGTAGCACACAAACTTTTATTGTACTGTGAAAGATAAAAGGAATCAATGTAAAATTAATACGACTGATTCACAGGGCCAGATTCTCTCTCACACAAGAAGTGTCTCCATACATCCAGAAATGTATGCCTTATATCCACTTTGCACTGCTGGACTCACAGACAGGCTTCAAACTTTCAATCAGTTTTAGGAGGAAAATAGGAAAACTGGTAAAGTATCAGAAAAAAAAGGACTTGCCCTGTAATCCTACTACTGACAGCTCAGTAGTACCTTTCTGCTATGATAAAAGGAAGACTCCACCTCCCATTTTCTTCGTGTAACACGAAGTGGTGTCCACAAATCCCATTCATGTATCACACATGACACTGTCCTGTGACTTTGCTCAGCAGTTACTCCTTCAGAAGGTTCATCCACATAGCTACCACCTATCTGATGGCAGTTATAAATTCCCAGTTACAAAGCAGGTACTTGTCATGACAATCCAGAACATGTTAAAAAGGTTCCAATCTTAAGTAAAAGATGTGGCAAGAAGGCAATTATGAAGCACTGCAGGAAAAAAACCCATGGGTTTCCACTTTTTAGGGACGTGTATTTTATTTCTATTTGCCTCTCACAATATAGACTTGAAACAAAACTGAAAGCATTTCTGGACTTTTTTTTTTTTTGGTACAAAAATAATTCCCCGGCCTTCAAAAGAGCTCTTCATCACTCTTTTGTGAGAGTTAAGAGGGAAGGCAAAAATAAATCACATCAGTTTGACTGTCAAAGATAACTTCTTCAGAGATCTTCACAGTTGACAGGGCCTGAAGAAACAGAGATTCCTCACAAATAGATTTTTCCTCAATGATACACTATATGGGGGAATTACATAATAGAAACAAAAAAGCCTTCTCCTCAACCAGACCATCTCTGCAATGGAAGATAGCACAATGACTAAAAAACCCCAAATAACACAAAATACCGCTCTGGAAAAGGAGGCACTGATCACTTTGATCAAACTCTCCCTATTCCATCCCAGCCTTGCAGCAGCAAAGTTATTTCTGCCAAAAGGAAGGAGATGAAATGCAGAGACAATTTTCAGGGAAGAACAGTGATACACCCTCCTTCCTTGAAGATGAACAAGTGAACCAACTTTACTATGGAAAGCTGAAGTGCATTGGTCTTATGCAACTCACTGGACTCAAATAAAATTATGAAAAACTGTAACTGAAGTTAGCCAGTTATTCATTTTGCAAATTAAAAGTATCTCACTCCAAAGCAAAACCCTTCAGTCCTCCCAGAAAGCACGAGGCATCAACACCAATGCATGGATACTCACTATGGCTGTTTGGTTTCAGTCCTAATTAAGCACCAGCCTCAAAGGCTGCATCTTTATACAAAATTGCTCACATGCTGGAAATAACAGCTGTAGGAAATTCTTCTGTAATATTCCACAGGCTACTGTTTTATTTCTTAAAAAAAATACTAAGTTAGGAAGAAACAAATCATACCTTGTTTATCTTCTCTTTTGGATGCGTCAGGAGATGTGGGAAATAAGACAAAACATCACAATTGAGAACAACTTGTGTCTGCTCATCAGTACCAGTTACTATGTTGCCTACTGCTCTCAGTGCTGCTGTCTGAATATCCAAAGTGGGAAGGAAAAAAAATTGCATGTTAAAGACATTGCTGTTACTTACGCTGTAACAAAGAGCATTTTAAGATATCTCTTTATAAAAACACTTTGCAAAATACAATTTAGCACTTCATCCTCTGAGCTACATCAAAAAATGGATACTGGTTCATCAAAATACACAGTACATTACAAAATAAATGCACTGCAGCTCAACTCAAAAAGTGCAAAGATTAGAAATTAAAAGAATATTAAAACCTTTGAAGATTAGTCATCATGTACCTGATCTGTGCTACAATTCCAACAACAGCTTCTAGGCTCTGTGTCTGCTGAGGTTGCTCACTGCTCCATTCAGCTCCCCACTATGGCATTCAAAACCTCACAACTACTTATTGAGTCTCAGGTGATTTCAGAAATGGACTTTACATCTTTATGTATTGGTCAGTAAATGCTTTACAAGTGACAGAACACTGGAGAGACTTCTTTCATCAAGTGAACTAGTCTGACAAATTTTAAGACAGCCAAATCTCATCCAAAGTACAAACTAAACAAATGTGTCAAAAGCACAGATATACAGAAGATCTCCATATTACAGCAGATGGGTCATAAAAAACCCAGTGCACATTAATTAGCTTTTAGTTTCACATTGTCTTTAAAATTAATCAAGTAAGCTCAGTTAGCCTTTCACAGCTAATTACAAATATACTTTATTAAAAGGACTCAGCATTCACAAATATTTCCATACTGTAAAGGTTCCAAAATACAGATTTCCATGAACTATTCAGATAGAACATGCACAACCATGTATGCAGCACCAGAAAAAGTGCATATTACTTGAATACTGGAAAACATAAAATCTATTGTCATTAAATATTTTAGGACTACAAAAGGAAGGCACCCCTGGTAATCACATAATGGAAGTTAATGTTTAACCTGTCACTACTTAAAACTGGTTTAGTACTGTTTTGCTTGAGTTTTGTCTCTTTTTAACATTTTTTTCCCCAGTGTAGGTAATACTTTTTGTTCATTTTACCTACGCAAAATGTAGCTATAAATGTTCATCTCACTAACTCCACTAATAAATACTCTAAGGCACATTTTTTAGTAAACAGCATACAAAGGACTATTCAAACACAACTGAATCAGACTTACTTGAACTTTAACCTCCTGATGACTCAGAAGGGGAACTAGAAAAGGTACAACTCCTGAATCAATCACCATTTGTATCTGCTCATTTCCACCATCTGTTAAGTAGGACAAAGCCCAAACAGTGTCCACAAGAATCTGCAAATTGGAGAGAATACGGTTTACATGTTGAACAGAAAAAATCTGTATAACGAAGGCTTAATTTAGTGAACAACATTCTACTATCTGGGGTGGAGAGGGGAAAACATGCAATTTAGTTATAGGAAAAACTTAAACATGATTGTGATAAGACCTAATCAGTTATGTTAGATTATTATGTACAACTATGGAAACCAGGGCCATTTGTTCCATTAGAGTAATTTCTGTATGTCCTGTATGTCCACATTTTGGTGCACAAAGTGACAGCATACATCATCTCACAAAGGTAAACTGTTGGGCTTGATTTACATTTTCAAGATAGACAACCAGCTCAGGTAAGTAGCTGTGCTAGTAACTTTCTGAAGAAAATACCAATACAGCTTCCTTAGCATAGCTGTAATTTGTCAGCTGTGCTATCTTATGATTACAGAACATATAAATTCCCTTAAGTCTCTAATCCATTGGACATCTTAGCATTTCTGATCCATAGTGCAGTTCTGAAGTGAAACTGCAAACAAGTCTGGATGTATGCCTTTTCCTGCCTTCATATTAAGAATAAAAAGCAGCAAAGGAAAGGGGTTCTCATACCAACTAAAGGACTGGCAACTATTGTAATGTGGCAACTGTTGAAGTGTTCAAGCAAAGCAAAACCCACAGAGAAATGCCTATCATGCAGGGCCATCTGAGAATCTTAAAAGAAAAAAAGTCACTGATGACTTGATAAGGATGATTAGAAGCCCTCAAAAATAGACAGGTACAAAAGTTAGTCACTGAAAGGTAGTACCTGAAGCAGATATAAAGCGAGCAGAGAGGGATATCACATCACATAGACATGATGTTAGGAACTGCAGGAAAAGAAATCTGGACCCTACTAAGGATATAATCTGTTGAGGTTGCTAGATCTAGCCTACTTTTCAAACAGATAGCCATTTGCAATTTCCAGCTATGAGAACAGCTGAATACTGCAGTACTAGAGCACAGGAAGGACTTCACAGTCCTGACCCAGCTGCAGCCACCCAGCTCCGGATGCCAGCCAGCACAGCCCAAAGGCTTTCCTGCCACAGCCTGCTGCTGCCCTCACCTCCTGTGCTGCAGTGGAGCCACTGTGGCAGCAGAAGCAGTGAGAGATGGTGCCTCACCAGTTTGCTGCCCCACAGCCCTGCTGGTGACGAGAGCAGCAGCCGCCAGAAGCGCTCACAGGACTGTGGGCTGACCTACCTGCATCACTGACTCATCTCCAAAGATAGGTTTGCTGCTCCAGTACGGAGAGGCTGAGACCAGACTGGTACCTCCAAACTAGCACCTGACTCTCAGGATCAAAATGACGGACACCCTAATTGAGATCAGTCAAAACCTGGCATCACAGTCTCATATCTACATCAATAAGCTCTCATACAATCATTGCTCGCAAAAAGCTTTACAATTTGGCAGAAAAAAAGAGCCTACAGGTTAGAAGTGTATTCGGTTTTGCAATGAATTCTGTTCAGCTTTGTCCAAATTACTCATTGAAAAGTCACCATGTGCTGTCTCCCACTCACATTACACTGGGAAAACCCTGGCAAAATCCCAGCTTAAACTGTACAAATATTTTGTGGAGGCAAGCCCACTTCACTATTAAAAAGCAGCAGAAACACTGCTACTAGAGTGTTGAACTAACAAATGACAGTCCCACTGATCTCATGCTTTATTTTATCCCCAAACCCAACACAAGGGTTCAATTCCCTCTTCCCTAAACTAAAGGATCACTACAGGGATTACAAAGTCCTGATAGAAGGAGGAGAAAAACAGCCCAACATCTGTCAATTACATAGATCTCTGTTCTGAAGCCCCAATATATCAGGCTTCATGAGGAAAATCCACTCCCTAGGACATTACTTGGAAAAACACAGGCAAACTCACGATTCAGGAATGTGGGAAGTACTGAAGGTTTAGTATTAAAAACATGAAGGTTGTCAAAGGTGCCACAAAACAATAGTTTATTGCTGTTTGTTTAAATATATTTTAATACGTGATTTCTTTAATTAAACATTGCAAAGTCAGGCACCCAACAAGTTACAGAAGTCAGGTTTACCCTTATGATCACAATATTTTACTGGACTGATATACAGAATTACATCTAATTTTTTTACACATATTACCTATCATCTAGGCAAAATTATAAACTGGGGCAGAATTAACGTGCAGCTGATGGTAAAGCTGACACTTTAATTTTCTAGTGCTCAATTAAAGATAGGATTTTTAAAGCTATTTCAAATGTACAGGATAAAAAAATGCCATCTTCTACAAAAACTATTTCAGAAATGGTATTTGCACTTTCTTTTTCAGGCTCTGAATGGCTACAATCACATTAGTCTTCATATTTAATTATGCATTTATGATTTAATTATACATAAATTAACGCACAAACCCAAGTTTACTACTTTAACAAAATCCTGCAGCATTATCTTTCTAGAGAAAACAAATAATCTAAATATCTAAAACTTGAGAAATTACTTACGTTTATATCTGTATGGTAAATGAGAACACACAATGCTGGCAAAATCTGAAAAGAAGTTTCTCAGTCATTACAGTAGAACAAAATTGGTGGTAAAATTATGAATCCAAGTATTGCAATCACAAAGCTTAGCTTGAGTCTGCTTTAGTATATTGTAATCACATACTTTCCAGCAGCTGCTCATTCCCTCAAAGTATGTATAAAAATATCTGTATAATCTGTATTTCAAATTTCTGAAAATATGAGACAGTACTAGATTCCAGACACAGAATGTAGACTGTATTTTGAGGGAAAACAAGCAAATAACAGAGATAAGGTACCCTACTGATATTTTAGAAGTTTAATCATCACACACAAAAATTATTAGCCAAATATCACTATATAAACCTCTTGGATTAAAGTTTAATTTTTTATAATCGCAAATGGAGAAAAGATGAAACTGGGCTGTGATAAAACTGCTTTGAACAGAGTGCTTTATTTAGTAAAGCATTACTTGCAAGTTTCCTTGTTTCTCTGCTTCATTTTTAAAATGTCATTAAAGTTTAGCTGTTAATAGTAACATACTTCACATGCCTTCAAAAACTGTATCTACACTTTTGAATTTATCTTAAAATTAAGAACTTTACTTACAATTACAGTTCTAGTCAAAT
The DNA here is from genome assembly GCF_028018845.1 of Melospiza georgiana. Lineage (NCBI taxonomy): Eukaryota > Metazoa > Chordata > Aves > Passeriformes > Passerellidae > Melospiza > Melospiza georgiana. Next base: position 54,619,093 of record NC_080431.1, read on the forward strand.
AGCTCAATTTTACTAACTGTGCCAACATTATGAACCAAGCATTTGCTCTGTTCACCAGTTTAAAAGGATTTTCAGGATTTCTGGGACTCGGCATTGGCTGCACGTGCACACTGAGTTGAAACACAAACCGTACTACATGTCACTGTTTACTTACGCTTCCTCTTGCTGAAAATAACTACATCTGAATTCTTCTATGTACAAAATCACATTGTGGCCTTTTTATTTTTAGTGAAAACATGTAATGCTGAGTATTTTAATACTTTCTAGTATGTAAATTTTTTTGTTGTATAGCTCATCACTTTAGTCTTATTCAGTTTCAGATGTTACAAATACCTTTATTACAGCTGTAGCAAGAACCACCAAATTGGTCAAATTATTTCATCTAACATATGATAGAGTGGCACAACACATGTGCAGTGACAAAGAACATGCAAAAATTCATAATATGACAATGTAAATCATTTGGCCTGCAGCCCAGAGTATAAAACATTATCTGTCTCATAATTCTTTATTTACCTCCTGAACTGTCTCCATAGGCGGTGGGGGGTCCTTATTCCTGCAGAGATTTACAATGACCCATGTGACGTTCCGAAGGAAGGTGATGGGAATGGAGGGATTGATGAAGGACAGAAGAGGTTTGACAACTCCCAGTGATATGACATAATCTCTACACTGAGGACCATCACCTACAGAAATGAAAATTGTTGCAAAAGAAATTACATTAAAAATGGAGAATCTTGAAATGTATGCAATGACATGTTGGGATACTGAAATTCTATGTTTCCTCACCAATAATCTACCACTAAAAGGTCATATTTAATTAAATATACATACGTAAAGTTATGTATGTATATTTTAGGAAACACAAAATTTATCCTGTTAATATTTTGCATAGCAAGTGATACTATTATTTAGAGAAAAAACAGGATGTACATATGTAATTCTGGCCATATTATATACTTTCAAAAAAATTGCATCAAGACACAGAATTCAGAGGAAACATAGTCTCTTATGATAATGCCAATGTTCAAAAAGTCAAGTTCTAAAATGAAATGTTCCCTGAATTCAAACCATTAAAACAACAAGTTACCTATAATATTTCCAAGAGCCCAGACAGCTTGCTCACAAACATTCTGGTGTGGTGAATGAAGTAGTCTCAAGAAGAGGGGTACTGCATCTGCAGAATGCAAAGATTAGATTTGTTTAATGCTGAATCTTGGTATATGAGCAACATGTTCACTAATTTACACAAAACACATTCTCCAACATGCCTTATAAATGTTTCTATTATGAAGGGTGCAAAAAACCCAAGTTGAATATTTCTATATGTATCCGGAGAAGGGAAAAATAGACTTAAGAACAGAATTATTAATCAACAGTGCTCCCCACATTTAAACATTCCCCCATAATTCTCAAAGCGATAGGCAGACCCTCAAGTATGCAGGCGTGAGGTTTCATGTCCTGGTAACTCAGATTTTCCAGTTATCCAGGATCACAACACATACCAAGCAGAATGACATGCCCACTTGTGCAAACGTGCTCCACATCCTGACTTTAAGAAAATAGTTCCCTCCCAAGAGGTGGCTATAGTTAGTTTCCATATGCAGTGAAGATTTACATCCATCTGCCAGGCCCAAGACACATTTTAATTTGCTCTTATATAATGCCAGCAACATACCAAATTAAGGAAGTGGTACTGATTTTAGATATCATTCTCTGTGGAATTAAATACATTTGATAGAGTAACCATCCCACTACTATCCCCATGCACTGTTTTCCTTCAGACAAGCCATACTGTTTGAAAGACAGTAACTCTTGCAGCAATTTTGAAAATCTATCTATGATCATACTCATCCTATAGCCTGAGTAAACTAGATCAGTTTATATACCGTTAATGAGTATTTTTCTTGCAGAAATAGCTTCACAAACTTTTTAAAAGTGCAACACAGTTTGTGAGCAACCGTGAATCAATATTGTGCTGATAATGTAAAGTGATAATAAGCAAAAAAACTGATGTATTTTCCTGAAAAACACAGAGCCATGAAGAACAAAGATAACCTAAAATTCCCTGCCCACCCCAGGAGTGATTCAGCCATTGCTTATAACTGACAAGCAGGGACAGCAACACACCCTTGCTTAAGAACACTCACTCTTGTAATAAAATCATCCCACTTCCATTAGCTCAAGTGGAATATTTTAGCTTCCTTCTCAGCAATTACTGAGATTACAATTCAGTCATACATGCATTCAACATCTTTTGGAAAAGAGGGTCAACTATGTAGTTTATATTACACTGCAATCCTGGTATGCTTTCCAAACCAGGAATGAAGTTATTCCATAATATCACTCAGGCAGGAGGACAACCTGAGACAGCATGAGTTGAAGTTATCTGACCTACCACTCTGAAAAAATTAATTATCCCTGCTCCAAACTGGTTTCTGCCAGGAGCTATTCTGTGCATATAGTACTTCTCCTCCTTTGCTGGGCCTCCCAAGTACCATCTGTCCCTCCTGACTGCAGGAGGATGCCTTCTTTTGTATTAAGGCTGCATCAGCCTCTTCTGTAGCTGCAAGGGCCTATTGCTTTGTTTCCTCAAACCCTTTCTTATCTAAAGGGAGAGGAGCTGGGAGACTGTTTTCCCTTGGTCATCTCCCAGTCAAAGCAGCAAGACTTGCAGACTAAACTTCATCTGTTTTCTCTTCATGAGTAAAATGCTTTTTGATTCTCTGAAGTAATTTAGCACATTTTCTTCTTTTCAAGCACTAATTAAACAGATTTTGGGAGAAACATGTCCCAACTTCAACTTCTAGCAATTGTTCAGGTAACAATAATGCTTTTAGCTCTGCTGTGCATACTTTTATTCTACCTTTAATTTTTACTCTGAGATTTTTTCCTGTAAAGCTAATACTATAAACATCCTTTCTGTTAGCTTCAAACAGGACAACATTGTGGGACATGAAAAAGAAAGAAAACAATGACTAACCAATGAACAAGTCAAGAAGGAAGAAAAAACTTGGAAGTAGATTTTCAAAGGCACTTAGACACCACAAATGCAATCTAAAAACAGAGGCGCCCAAATCACACCAGAAATTTTTGAAGCAAATTCAAGATGTTGATTTTTTTGTTTTAATGCCTTTGGATTTTTATCCAAATCTTATTTTGGATAATAGTAATAATAACAACAATAACAATAATATTGCTCCAATATCTTAAATATACAGAATCTAATAATTATTTAGTTATTTTCTTAGCCATGAAAACATATAAACCAGCATTTCAATTTGAAAGGCAGGTTCATACAGTAAAAAAAAATTCAAACAACTAAGTCACCACTTTCCCATATAAAAATGAGAATATGAGTAAGCCAAGACAGCTTATTATATATTTATCTATAATCTAGTGTTTTATGACAACATATTCTATTTAGCACAAAGGTGATTGTTTTAAGATAAGTATGCTGATCCATAAAAGCTATAGCTATAATCCTGAAAAAAAGATTTGATTAATTTTTCTTCATTTGACTTTAGAGTTTCTTTCCTTTCTCACTGTCTGGTTAAACAAGAAATGAAAGCAGCTCAATAAACTTGTGTGCACAGGAGATACTAATCATACAGACAACGAAAGGATGGTAATTTTCCTAACAATGTATTTAAATGTGCAACCTTACATAACTGTATATATTTAACAACTTTAATAAGATTTATGAACACACCTTTGAGGAAGAAAGAATTAACTCCTAACTTAAGTGTTAGCCACAGAGCAATTAATGGTACATGATTTCAGAAATCAAACTAAGAACGAGAAAGGACTTAGATTTTTGATATAGTTATCGTGTCATCTGTCATTCTCTGTCTTCGTTATGGGAAATCCTGTCTGGCATCCTTAACATTAATTGTTAGTGACAAGCAGATTTATGCTTAAGAGCAAATGTAGAAATCTTTCAAAAATCTTCAGGACAAGCATGTATTTATTACTTTAATGGTATTTATAAGAAATGACATTTGTTATCCAAATACTTTCTTTTTCCCACAATATGCAGCCCAACTGCCTCCTCCCCAAAAAAACCAAATTTGTAATACTTACTTGACTGTACAACAGCTTGAGTCTGTGCAGAAGTGCCTGATGCTATGTTAGTCAATGCCCATGCAGCTTCAAATTGTAATGAAGGACTGTAATGAAAGAATTTGATACTAGTTGTAAGTTGATACATCATCGGAAGACTATTTTATGGTTCATTTCAACATTGCTAGCTGTATCCATAAGAAATACTCTACATTTAGGCAGTACCACTGGGCTACCATTTAAAAAACTCCAACATCTAAGCCCGGACTTTTCAGGGGAAAAGTTGTAAGAAAAAAAGAGATCTTTCATGCCCTGACCTTTTGTAAACCACCCATCAGTCTGAATTAATATTTGTAACAAAAAACCCCAACCAAACAACCAATTAAACTTGATTCTCCTGCCATTACATTCCAGATCAAGTGCAAGCTGGTATACTTGGATACAGACATTTTTCTGCACCATCACTGACAGGCAAAATATCTACAATCAGCATGAGAAGACAGCATCACACCTGTCTTATTAAATACAGATAAAATTAGTTACAAATGTCATGAAAGCTGACACAACATTTCTTCCAAGATGTCTGTCAACTGCTGTCTGTGCCAACAGCAGTTTAGTAAAACAGTTTGCATGAAAACTGCTGTTTAAGTTAAGAGTTCTACAAGCTACAAAAGAGTTTACAGCCCATGGTCATTAGCACCACTGTAAGTGTCTGGATTTAGGAAGAACAGAGAATATTTACTGTCAGGTGACTGTTTCATTTACACGGGTTTTGTGTCTTTATCAGTCATGTTTTATATATAGTTTTAAATACCTGCTTCTTTGAATTTTTTTTGTGTATTAATTTCCAAAGCAATTTGAGGTTTTATTTGGGATGGGAAGAATTAAAAAGGAGGTAAAAACAAATCACACCTGTCAGCAGCTACCTATAAACCTTTAAATTTTAGGAACAAGTGTATTAAAACTCTAGTTTCAGGTTAGTCCCTTTTTTCTTTCTCTCATGATAAGCTTTCATGTATAACATGAACCAAAGCTTTTATGATTTGTTATGCAAAGTCTTTTCAGAGTTTAACTCTGCTAAATATTATATAGCAATCCCGATTAAAAGGACTGCTTAAAAAAATTGAGCTTAATTTTGAAAGACTTATTAAATATTTACAAGAGTAAATCATACAAAAACTAGCAGAAGATTCAAATTAAAAAGAATTTTCAAAGCACTGAACCATCTACTTCTAGAGCAGACAAGCGTTCATGACCCATTTTAAAATTCTTTCCTGATTTGAATGTTATTGTCAGCTGCCTTCTAAGCAACTGTTTTGTTAAACAAGCTCGGAAAAAACCCTACTCACAGTTCGTAGTTTTGCAGCCATCAAAATACACCAAAAATACCACAACATAATTTTGAAATTCCTAGCTCTCATAGCTGCAGAAATAACATTGAAAATGGAAATACTATAAATACATTCATGTCTGCCTGAGATCAAAGACAGGCTAAAATATTTACCTCAGTTGTGTTAATCCCTATCTATCCAAATCAGGGGCTCAAGATTTGTTGAATATGGCATGTTTTGTTTCTTATATGTCATTAAATGCCTGCAGCTATATGCTCAGTGTTCTCTACGTTCTTTACTGAAGCTCTTTGTTTTTCAATAGACTCAGAGAGCATGCTCACCATGTTCTACCATCACATAAGAGAGCAGCAGAGAGCCAGAAGGAAACACACCTTGCAGTGAGAAGAAACCAGAAACTTCAGCTAATAATCTTAATGGAAAAGACAAATGTATTCTGCAAAAATGCCCTGTTCACAACCAGGCATGTTCTCTGCCTTCACACAAATAAACACAAGTCTGTGGCAGGCTTCTTAGAAAAAGCTGGTAAAAGGCTAAAATATTCAAACCCAGTGATAAATGTGGTAAGATTTTCTCCACTACTTGGATATGCTCAAACATGCTTGAAAAAATTCAATTACATTTCTGTGGAAGAATAAATATTCCTGGAGAACTTCTGATCTATCACGATGGAATGTGATCCACTGTGTCAGATTATATGGTGCTGGAATCCTCAGTTTTGTTTCAAATAATCATTTTTTTCTTAATGCAAATTTCTAGTAACAGTGAAGATTTTAAAAAGAATACTTACTTATCATCCCTTTCTAGGCATTTTACCAGAATTGGTAAAATTCCAGATTTTATTAAGTCATCAATAGGTGGATTTCTGTCACTGGATAGGAGTTTTCTGTGAAATTGAAAGCAAAAGTAAGTAACTTTTAAAATAAAAACCTTATATAAATTATGTTTCTGTATCTTTATTTATTTTTACCTTGCAGCTTGGACAGCGCTCAGTTGGATCACTGGGTTGTCACTTGTGGCATTCTGAAAAAAAAATTAAAAACACAGTAAAAACTAAAAATGCACAGAACACACCCTTCTGGTTAAAAAAAAGTTAAATGTAACATACCTGCAGTATAGCTTCTAGTGTTACATTTTGCTTGAAAAGAAAAAAAAGGTTTTAGTAATTTTGTTGATAAATTATAACCTTCTTAAACATTTAATACAAGAAAACTTATTTTAACTGTGTATCAGTTCATAAATTTACTTTCAAATAACTGCAAGATAACAGAATATATTGTTTAGAGACATCACCAAAGTTTTAAAAACAATTCCAGAATCAAGGAACTTACTGCTTTGAAGTCAGCATCAACATCAGAATCTTCTAAGCTTTCCTCTTGAGGAACATTTCTTTTTTTCAAAAGATGTTCATCTCTTTTGTTCTGTAGAAATGACAAAAAATAAAGCCACTTTTAATGCTTATTAGTACAGGGTGGTGATGCACAATGGACCTTTTCAACATTTAAGTATAGATAAGGTTGCCTTTTTTAAAGGCATTTGTAACTGCAAATAGAATTTGCAGTATTTTAGCTGTAATAATCTGGCAGCTTGCTAATCAGACAGATCTACAACAATCCATGACATTTGAATTAATTAAAACTCACACTCTAGGGATCAGTTTTCTAACAGGCATTCACAATACTCATAGCTCTGCATGATATTAACATTTAGCCACACGTAACAGAAATTCTTTTTCAGTGAAAGATTATTTTTCAGCTAAACCTTGTTTTGAAGCTCCCTGGTCACATCTATTTGCATTTTCTGTGTAAAGTAGCATGCTCCATGCACACTGGCACTTGCAGTATTTCCCACTCAAGCTATTAGCCTAATTTCTGACAAAAAACAAGACACCCTCCAGTCTTAGTTCCTTTAAGGAATTACAAAAGAATTATCTTTTCAGTGGTAAAATACCCATTTAACATTTCCTTTTAACATTCCTAATTTAATGAATTTGAAGATATTAAACAGTAATTTAAAAAGAAAGAAAACAAATCATCAATTGTTTACACTTTTTTACAAATTCAAAATGTATTAAAAGTATTAGACCAAAATTATGAAATGGTCTCTTCTAAATTTTAGACTTTATATTTTTTTGGTATGTCTAGAGGTACAAAGACAGAAGATGCAATGGAAGATGATGATGATACAGTACATATATCTGAACACCTATTTATGTTTGGTTTTGTTTTTTTATATGTTAATTCAGATTTAATTCTTTAATGATGCAAAATGTTGAAAAAGAGTAAGAGCTAGTTCCAACATCCAGAAGAAATCTAGTATACTAGCAAGGAAAGGCAGGCTTTTCAGTCTCCATTTATCTGACAAGCACAGTTCTCATTAAGAGATTTTATTATACCCCACCTGGTTTGTAATATCTAAAAAAGGCCTCTAAACAGAATGATGTATTGAAGGGTCCCCAGTATTTTATGTTATAAAAACCAGCAATTCCAGGTCCAAAATTTCTGGGACTTGTTTACCTTTCAGACATCTCAGAAATAACTTACAACAAGTTTGAAATCCTCCCAGTCAATATATTTTTATTTTCAGATAAAACAAAGCTAGAACTACAAACAAGCATGAGAATAACCTTTTAATGAAGAAGACAGTATCTCACAGACCTAGCATAGTTTAATTTTAGTCAAGCTGTAAGAACAGAAACTAGGTCCTCAAAGAGTGCACAAGACCACCTAGACTGGCCCCAGAGCTGTGCAGCAATGGCTGCATACATGGAGCACATCAGTAGAGACAAGCAGCACAGGCAGTTTGTTGGCAAGTGCATCTGCAGAGCAGGAAGATGGGAAGGAGCAGGCAGCTGAGCACCAAGAAAGCGGTGTATGCACACCAAGTGCATCAGGCAGGAACACATTAACTGATGGCTTCAGCAGAATGACCTGCTGTGTATTTACCTGATTTTCCCACACCAGTCACTGAGCTGAACAAGAGCCTCTCCTGCTCCAGTAAGCCTTCTATACCTGCACACACAACTATCCAACTATCCAATCCTTCAGCACCATGAGCACACCTCCCAGAATGCCTCCTACTGTTAACCTTAACTAAAACAAGTACCAGTAACAGTCCATATTCTAAGGCCAAGATATTACACCCCCTTAAGAGAGAAAAAGAAACTTCACAGGATGTAACTGACCACAGAGTAACACCACAATTTCTGTGAGTGCAGGCAGTGTCTTCAGGCCATCGGTCGTATGGTATGATAGGCTCCAGAAAAAATTACCTCAGCCAAGGAAAGAAAGAAGGAGCAACAATGTTCCTGTACTACTCACTGTTTGCAGATTGCTGGGTTGAAAAACAACTGTGAGCACCAATATAGAAGAGTTTCCACAGCAGCCTGAGGCAGAGAGGCTAGTACTTACTGAGAAGTACTAAAAGTTTCTATTCTAATTAGTATTTCTTATAAAGTCAGTGTTCATGAAACCTTTCAGTTCTAAACAGTGTCTCTAAGGCTATTTGAAATATTGTTGTCCATCTGCAAAAGTGTCCAATCCCTAGACAAGTAAAATGCTCTCTCCAGTATTTGACAGGCCAATCACTCTCCTACAGAAGGTAAAAGAAGATGATTTGCAGCCTGCCATGGCTTTAAATGCTGGTATTTGGACATATTGTAGCAAACTCAAAAAGGTTTTGCCTAAATCAAAGCACTGGCCCATTCTGCAGGCTCCTGTGGTGAAAATGAAGACAAATGAACACACCTGGACACAGCTGTCCTGTTCAAAGCCTGGTGAGAGAGCCCTTTCAAAGGTACAAGCATCAGAGTAGAATTCTGATGAAGGGTAAAACCTTGTCACAAACAAAATGCAGCAGGTCTCCTTCTAAAGGGAGGATCCTCAACACTGCCTGAACCATGTGTACTATGTACAGTAAGTACAGAAGCTCATAAACAGGTGCTGACTGCTGGTTGTAAGTATTGCCAACATGCTGGTAGAAATCCCACTGCAGCAGCCTACAAAGGGCATTGGTAAACTTGCCAAATGAACAGATAACAGTAATGATACCAGGAGTGCACTTTCTTGTCCAGTTTTTATGACAGATGCCCATCATTTGCTTCACTGACAGTGGGATGGTCAAGCTACACAAGCAGGAAATATTCAAGTCCTGCAGATTCTGGTATTTCTTTTGTTTATCTTCTTGGAAGATAGACACAGGATTAAAAAAATATATAGACTAACACAAGCAAGTTTCAAATGTTCAAACACACAATTTAACAGAAGATTCCTTGTGGGTAAAGGGAACATCATAAACGCTCTGTGCTGCACTGAACTTAGTACAAGGGGACATGGCCAATGGGATGCTCTAACAGAACTGGGAAAGGTGTCAAATATGAATTTCTCCATATTTCTCAGCACTGGACACGCAGGAAAGCTCTGTGAAGAGTGCCAGCTGTTGCGAGGTTCCAAGACTAAAAGGGAAAAGAAATTAACAAGAAAATCTTTGCCTGCAGGTAACAAACACCATTTGTTTCTTCAAGTCAGGGGAAAGTTTAATAGGAGCTCAGTAGCCAGTAGACGTTCTTGAGGGACTAAAGTTAACATAATTATGTTTGAGTCTTCTGAGGACAAAAAGCAGAATTTCAAGAACATTTCAACATTAAAAATTGGAGTTCCTAATGCTAGCCAGTATTAGATATACTCACAGATGACAACAAGCAGCTCTTGCCCCTGCAATTACATCCAAGGAGAGACTAAGGGTTCAAGCCACTGATGGAGGTAGATTCAGATTTTCTGGACATCCCTTTTAAGCTACCACTGAGCCCAAGTCAGATTCCAAGATTCTTCTTCAGATAAAGATTTAGCTACAGATACACAGTTAGAAGAGGTAGGCAGCTTCCCTACATTTGAGTTCTGCTAATTCACCTTTGTGACAACAGAGAGCCATCATAATGTTCCTGTTTGGTTAGTGCTCATCTGTCTCAGAAAAGGAGCAAATTGACTAAAAACAAGTAGATAGCAGTGTATGGCCTAAGCATGGATTGCAAAGATTGAGACCTCTTATGTCAGGGAACAGCAAGATCTCACTCAAAGATTCAAGCAAATCTCCAAACAATTTCTTCATAGCCCTTTTCAACTACGCCTCTAAAAGAATCCATTAGGAATGTAATTTTCCTCTTAGGGTAATTTTTTAAAATGAATTAGTTGAGGCAAAGTAAATGCAAATTCTTTTCCAAGAATTTGTGCTACTAACACTTGATAGGGAAGCCTCCAGAAGAACATACTAATAGTGCTTCAGTGTCCCTGTCATTGTAGTCATTCTTCAAACTGGCAGACTTACATTATGTACTAAAATATGTTCTTTACAGCGAACAGAAAGCTATACATACACATTGAACTGGAAAAGACACTTAACTGATACAAGTTTTACTGTCCTGAAACTAAGTATTTTCTTTTTCTTTTGGAGTTTCAGACTTACTGAGAATCAGAAAAATATTTTTTCCACCCTAGCACTCCCAGCAACATAAAAGACAGATTCCTTCTACTTTACTTAGGAGTTATCATGGGCATAAGCAATCTTTAAGAAAGATCAGAGTAGAAACAAGGACAGTATGCCAGGGAAAGAGGTAAAAAAAGACATGCCCATGACTCTTTAATCCGCCACTTATTTAGCAAATAACTGCTTTGCCTTGCACCAAACTTAATTGGCAATTAAAGCTTTCACGTGCTCATGTCTGTGAGCTCTCAGAGGCAGCTGAGTTTGCCAAGAAAGCCAAAAATAAACCTTGTGAGAGATCATGGAAGTTCTTAAGATTCCAGTTAGCAGGACAGTATCCTGTGTTTCTGCTGAAGTTAGGAGTGCTAAGGCTTCCTTTGAAGGGTGACATCTAACTCAATGACTGGATGTATCATTGACCTGGCTAAGGACTGACTGCCTTTCTTTAGGCACACAAGTGGCCCAAGACCGACTTCATCTTCAGAGAAAGCCAAGCAACCACAATCAAAGGATGTCTCAGAGCAATGGAGTTACAGGGTTCATTTAAATATAGAACCTTAAACTGAATCCTAACCATTGCTCATCCACCACGCTCCTCTAGATTGAGGCTAACAGACTAAGCCAATTAATTCCAGGATCCCTGCTACTAACAGAGCAGCCTTCAGGTTTCTGGGATGCTGAAAGCAAGTGATAAACACTCTAAATCAGACTTCACCAAGACACTGCACTGAAGAGCTTGATATTCTACATCCTGATGCAGCCTCTATCACCTGACTCTTACAGTACCAGAACTGACACTGTTATCTGTCAGGAAAGGGAGATGGCTATTGTTTAAGCTCTCAGAGCTGTTGCTGTACAAACAATATAATCAGAGACCAAGACTATCTTTCCAGAAATGTAGCAGATCCATTCTCAAAATGCATAGAACACCAAGCCAATATGGAATCAGTAAAAGGGCATCTGACCCTGGGGAGTGTCATCTGACTGGCTCATGATGCCAACCCATGCCTCAACCTGGAATCTGCCAGACTACTGCTACCTTTTCCTGTCAGATGGCTTTGCTAATCTTTGTCAAATAAATTTCTAAACAAATAATAAGTGATTAAGAAATAAAAAGCAGGGGAAAAAATAGTTTCTTCCTGAGTAAGAGCTGTGGTGTGAAGACAGTGAATAGAGATAATATATTCTTGAAACACAGAATGTGTTGCAAATGCACCTTGATGTCTGTAATTTCAAGAGAATAAACACCTCACACTGATGCATGCAGAAATTGTTTACTACTGTTCAAAGCCATGATTATTTATTCCATCTTACTAAACAGAGATGTGAGCAATTCCATCAGATCCATTCATTTAATATTTATATCCACACTGATTCAAAAGACAAACCCATGACTGTGTAGTGCTTCAACTGTACACAGCAAGAATACACTCAATTTGCCTCTTTTCTTCAAAGCCAGGTGTACATGCAGCATCTGGGTAGCTGGGATGAAGAGAACACATCCCTTTCCTTTGAAGAGGCACCAGTGGATTACTAAGGTCATGCCTGATTTTGGCATACTCATGCTAGAGCAGCAGTGTGAACTGTAAAGACTGAAGCAATGATATTAGAACTTATCCTTTCCGCTGCTGGAACTGGATAAAACATATCCCTTAACATTTCAGTCTCAATTCTGTACCAGAAGCAATGCACAGAATCTCATCTGCCACAGAGTTCCAACTGTAAACCAGTTGCCCACTAGCACCAGCTGAGTTGACACACACTGAATTTATTATTAAAGCAGATTTTTTCTGGTCTCTGCAGTGAAGGTGTTTAACCAAAACTCAGAACACCAATTCCTGCATTTCAGAGTGCGGCAGCTGCTGCTCACTCTTGATTTACAGTCTGACCTACATCCAGTGCTCAGGCTTCCCCTCTAAATGTGTAACTGATCTTTGCATGTGCAGGTTTCAGTGAGAAGTCACTGGCAGCTCATAGGCTTCCTCCTCATTTTCACTCACATATTACTGGCACATGCTGGATTCCTTCCACACAGGATAATATCTTGCCTTAAGTGTCTGACCTGCTCCCCACCACGCTTCTGTAATAAACTGGCCTTGAAATTGTGACCTGTTACAAAAACCAATTACAAGAATTAATTTAAAATTAAAACTCTCACTTTGCACTGCAAAGTTCTCTTCCAAGATTGCCCAGGAAGGCTCACATTCCATCTCAATTTAACAAGATGTATAAGGATATGCTCTATTAGTTAAGCCATCTTTTACAGGTTTGCTTTGCTAGCAGGCACAGGCTGCCCAAGTGCAATGAATGACTTTTCCCAGTGTAGATTTCACAGTTACACAGCAAATTTTACACCATCTCTGAAGAAATAAGGCCTCTAACATGTCACCATAAACTTCCACTGCTGATCATTTTCCAGTCTTCTGGGTCAAATTAGATTTCTTTGACTAATTATTATAGTCTCAGGATAAATCTTAAAAACGTTTATAGTTTATATTGTAATGAGATAGAGAAGTTTTTCTGTAAGAGCTGAAAAAATAAAGTCCCTTTTTCCAAGAAGAACAGAAGGATCCCAGGAAAATACTATTACAAGATTTTTTTGGTTGCTCCTACATAATCAGGTGCTAAGTGCAGACAAAATTTCTCAAAAGTCAAGCTAATTTCCATCAACATAGTTTCTATTTACAAACCCTTCACTTTGATTTTAGCAAGGATTTTGTCTTCTCAGTTTGCAAATAATGAAAAAATAAGAATTTGATGAGTGTGCACTTCTAAGCAAGCACTACTCAAACTGTCAAGGATTCAACTGGCAAACTGGAGATAAGCATCAAATGGGAGACCAAAAGGAGTTTGGGCTATATTGAGAATATTCAAACCAAATACTTATCAGGTCATTAATGAAACTAATAGAAAATACAGGTTATACCAAGTTGGAGAAGCCTGGAAACATACTGGGGAACAGAATGGGAAAGCCTGGAAAAAGCAGATGTAATTCAGGAGACAGAAGTCAATTGTAAAAAAAAAATAAAAATCTGCATTTATTCAACTGTGCAAACAAAATAACTATATTTACTTTGTGGTACTCTCAGAAGTGTACAAAGCATACACAGACTGTGTGCCTGTGTGCTGTGTATGTCAACAACATACTTAGTATAAAGAGGAAAATAGTATCAGGAACTGGTTTTCACTATGCCATTTAAAACTCAGCTGCAGCCTGCATCCTTTCAGATTTCCACACTTCCAGAAAAATTCGGGCAATTTGGATCTATGAAGCAGCAACAAGTCAAATCTAGCAAAGAGAGTGTTCAAGAAAAGGGTGAAGAACTGAATCTGTCTCAACAGGATAAAGGTAAAGGGGCCAGTATGCAGTCCTCAAATACACTGAAGGTACCCAAAAGCAAATAAAAGCTTACCCTTTCTCTCTGAGGTGCTGAGAAAGGCAGGAAAGCAAGAGTTATGAAAGATGAGGGTGCAACGAATGCTCTAATTAGGCAGAGCAGTAAACTAGATCAGCTCTCATATTCATGATTTTCCCAGCCATACTGACATTTACCCAATACAACCAAAATCTGACCCCTAAATTAACTCCCTTTACAGCATGGAAGCAATAATTTTCAGAAAACAAGATAAATTAACAACCTCACTTTCTAAATGCTAAAACTCTCCCTTTTCCCATTCAGAGATTTTAAACATTTGAACAGCTGAGAGCTCCACTATAATAACTGGTACAGAAACTGAATATGGATTATTTCCAAGTGATACACTGGAGTAAAGCAGTACTGTCCTGTTGTACTGAACTTCACAAACTGGAGAAGAAAAATAAATTAGAATCCACAGTTAGTATTTACCAAATTTACACCTTTTCTGTATAAGTTTGGGTCTATAAAGCAAAGCTTATGGAAAAATATTTATTTAAGACACCAGAGCACTTTTAGCAAAGCAACATAGTTGATAAAAAAAAGCAGACTCACCTTCCGCAATTCAATTGTAACTTCATTTCTGTGTCTTCTCATAGTCTGTTTAAAAAAAAAAAAAAAAAGTATGTCAAGAAAGTCGTATCCAGTTTGGAATCAGCTGTTTCTAGGTTAAAAAATGCAGTTATTCATCAAAAGACATGGAAAACTGTGCATAATTTATAACTCAATCTTTTCTAGGAGGATGCACATGGTTTTTGTGATGTTTTGCTTCGCTTGGGTTTTTTTTTGTTTGATTTGTTCTCTTTTTTTTATCATACACCTTACAGATAGCTTTTACCTCAAGAAGTATCCCAAAGGTACAAAATATCAACTTCCCCATGGAGTTTTCACTAGAATGATTCTCCAGGTGTTTTCACTGAAATGACTCTCCAGGTGTTTACATGTGCAGACCATAAGCACTAGTAAATCCAGGTTCTCATATTCTCATATCAGACAATCTCATATTCCCATATAATCACATTCACAACCTAAACACATAATCTATACCAGTTCTCTGGCCAAAATCAATCATGACTGAGCTCTATGCAACAAGACCCATCAGGCTTGCAGAAAAAGGAAACAAAGTAGTACAGTGGTACTGAGTCTCCTTAGGATCTGCAGCTGAAACACTGCAAAGGAAAACCAGCCCACAAGCATCTCAACTCCTTAAAGATACTGCACACTCCGAACACATTCCTGACAATGCTGCTGCACCTCTCAGATAAGAGAGGCCAGAAAACTGAACACGTATTTTAGCCTACTGAAGGCAATCTCCTTAGGTTCATTCAACTATCAGTAGAAAAGACATGTACCATCAGAATGCAATTCAAAGGAGAACAAGACTGGATGACTGCTGGCAGTCCAGCAAGATCACCCACACTAACTAAAATTAGCCTTTTAAAATACTTCCTATGTCCTATCCTTGCTACTGACCTTCACTGCCACAATCATGTTCCTTTTGAGTTAGGGCAAATAACTCCCTGAGCAAAAAAAGTTACCAGTGAAGACCAGCAATAAACAGTAAACACCAGCACTCCCCATCAGCCACCTAAGAAAACACCAAACATGCTAAAGATGAAACACAGATAGAAAAAATGAGGGGATTTCACACCATGAATATATGCAGGACAGAACTACAATAGCTTCACTGCTCTCAGCCAGTCTGCACAGCAGTGCCGTGGGCAGGGGTGCTGCTCACTAGACCAGGTTGCTCAGAGCCCCATCCAGCCTGCCTTGATCACTGCCAGGGATGGGGCAACTTCTCTGGACAACCTGTGCCTCACCACCCTCTCAGTAAAGAATCTTCCTGACATCTAATCTAAACCTACCCTCTTTCAATTTAAAAACACTGTCCTTTGTCCTCTTGCTACCTGCCCATATGAACACCCTCTCTCCCTCCTTTTTGTAAAGTACTGGAAGGCTGCAATGAGGTCTCCCTGAAGCTGTCTCGTCTCCATTATAAAATTCATTAAATTCTCCATGAAATTCATTACCTTGTTCACTTGAGAGTAAGAAAGGCTTGTCTTCCTGCCTACTACTTGATTAACCAGCTCACTCATGTAAACATGGACAAAATGCTCCTTTTACATCTACAGGGTTGAACTCCACTACTTTAAACAAAATAAGTCCTCATCACTGTCAGAGGACACCAGCACTACAGCATCCACCAGAACTGCATGTTATTTCCCCCTCTCATCATTTTGGTAAACCATTTGATACTTGTGCCCATCTGAGCCTGCTGCAACAGCTCAGTATGACAGGGACTGGATAGCTGGGGAATGGGAGGGCACTGTGTAGGTTCATTTGTCTGAACAAAGAACCCAAGAAGTCATCGTACGCAACCAGCAAGACCAGTCATTCAAATTTCTTGTTTTATTAGAACTTTATATTTGAATAATCTTAATAACTGTGTCAAATTTAAGAACACCACACAGCCAGAAGTTTTTCAACACTTCTTCCCCGTGACAGCTGCCTCCCAGTACTAAAGGGGGATACAAGAGAGCTGGAAAGGGACTTTTTACCAGAGCATGGAGTGATAGGACAAGGGGGAATGGCTTTCAACTGAAAGAAGGCAGGTTTAGACTAGACATTAGGAGAAATTCTTTACTGTGAGGTGGGTAAGGCAGTGGCACAGGCTTCCCAGAAAAGTTGTGAATGTTCCAACCCTGGAATTGTTCAAGACCAAGAGGGATGAGGCTTTGAACAAGCTGGTCTTGTGGAAGGTATTCTTGCCCATGGCAGGAGGATTGGAACTGGATCTCCAAGGCTCCTTTCCACTCACGTCATTCCATGATTCTGTAACTCTGCATTTCAATAAAAAATGTAACAAAACAATGCTGTAAAGTCTCCTTTTCTTGATCATTCTGTGTTCCAAACACCAAAACTCTTTACTGAACTTTTCACTAGCAACACCACCCCACCTTCCCCTAAAATCTCACCTTTTATTCCTACTCATCTTAAATTTTGAGTTTGAGGTGTAACCTACCATAATCACGCAACTCAAATGTCCACTAGAATTTTCCTCTCCAAACTCCAATATTGCACATGCCAAATTTGAAGTCTCAGTGATTTAACTGATGCAAGGCATAATTTACTTTTAGATTTGCTCCCTACCTACAATTTACTCGTTTATCTATGCAAGAATACTCTAGAACACTTATACTGAACAGAGAAAGAGAGAGACTAAATCTGAAGTTCTTTAGAAGACAACGATAACATTTATCACCTACCACTCTTTGGGAAGCAGGGCAGATTTAAGGAACACTATATGCTGTGCTCAGCAGTTCAGCAGTTTGATATTTCTGGTTTAGAAAAAACCCAAATACAGGGCAGTCCCAGGCAAGACATAACTACTCATTTCATCAATTTACTCTAAAACCTTCTCTAACAATATTTTGACTAAAGACAGTTACTCAAGAGTCAGCCATAAAGTCTCCATTGGGAAGACTCCAAGCTTCTTTCTAAGGGCAAATCACTCACTCAGATTTTCCATTAGGGTTTTATCTTTGTTTCATGCTTCCATTACTTCATCCTGTCTGATCCTACCCTATTACAAATCTGTCTCAATATTTTTTTACTCTTTCTTCTTTTTTATCAAGTTGATCTTCAAAATATTTCACTACTCCATTACACACAGTTTTCACATTCCATGCACAAAAATCTCCCATCTTTTCCTCATTTAGAGAGCTACCACTCTTTAGAAAGATTCATAAAAAAAACTATCACCTCTGAAGACATTTTTGTTGTCCAGTACCACAGATTTTTTGAGCTCTAATATTCTCTAGGCAATCTCCATATTACCTGGGTTTTATCCTTTTAGATGTTCTTTTGTATTTCATTTTAAACCTACTATGAGTGTTTTCTCTTTAAAGCAGCTCTGGTACTTTTCTCCTTCCTTCTTTTAAAGGCAGTACAGGTTGATAACTGGGATACCAGTTGGAACCAATGACTGGTACTGAACAGTTTAGTGCCCCCCACTAAACTAAGCGCTCCCAGTCTTAGTGCTCCCAGGGCTCTCCTGATGGCACAGCATCTTTAAAAAAGTCCATTTGTCAGGGTCATCAAGATCACCAAGAATCAGTGATACTACAGTGGGGCTAGAGGCTTCCTACAAGCACATGGGACTGAAGTTCCCAAAGAGCCTGTGGTGCATTCTGGCAGTTAAACTTGGTTGCCATGGCTGGATCACGATCAGTGCTCCTTGCTTGAGGTCTGCTGACACCACTTCTAACCCAACACTTTGTGTCCCTGACACATGACATGACCACTGCATATCAATGTGTTTAATCCCACAGATTCCAGTACTTGCCAATTGTGGCAAGCACAGACATGAAAAACACATGAATGCACTTCACATTGGCTTGATTACCTAATTCTGTTCATGCTTCTTACTGGGGATTTCTCCAGACTGTTGCCCAGCTTGATTTTCTCCTCTTTACCATTGGTGCTGATACACTAGTGACAGACTGCTCTAAGGTAAGACTCTGAATGTCCACAATCCTGTCATCCTTGCCTTGAAAGACCTAAAATATATTTCAGCTTCATCCAACTACAAGAAATGCAGGTACACATATAGCACTATATTCTGCATACTCTTGCAGGACTTTTGGAAGTTTTACTTTAAAACTTTCAGACCAAAAGGCACAATTTCCAATCTTATCTGGTAGGGTGAGGTGAGGAGAGTGGGACAGGATAGGACAGGAAGATTGACAAAGCCCAGATTTTACTCCCCAAAAAACAGACCTAAATGATTCAGATAATTTTTTGTCCTGATTTGCCATTTCTTGAAAGTATTTAAAGCTTGTGTTTCAGATGAACCATTTTAGAAATACAGCAGGTCATCAGCACCTTCCTACAGCCTCAGAAGAGACACATATTATAATGCAATAGCATATAAAAGAAGCAGTCTTAACTACCACTGCTAGTCTCCCTTCCAGGAATCATTACCACTGTAAGCAGAATAACATGCTTTTACACAACCTGCAAGACCCAGCATGTAGGGGACTGAGAGGTATTTACAAGGGATTGATACCCTAGTGGAAAGGCTAAACATTTTCCCCAGCTAATACATGTCAGATAAGACAGAGAGAAGAGATGAAATTAGTCTGCAACCTAACCCAGGATTCATTCCCAGGTTCCAGGCTGGGAGGACATCTGCTGAAGTTTATAGATACCACACCAGTTGAAGCCTAGCAAGAGGTTACCAGTGGATCTAAACCAGGGTTTGACATCCACAGCTTCTGACTGTGATCACATCTCAACATAATGTGTTCAAACAAGTAACTTCATGGAACACTGAAACAGCACATCTCAACACTAACCCCCAAGCTAAGGCTGAACTGTTTCACTGGATAAAAAATCAAGTCTCCAAATCTCAGACAGGGAAAATATGGCACAGGCAAAATCCTACAAATCACAAAATGATGACAGCTGCAGCATCTGAACCATGAGGACACCCTAAACACAAGGCATTAATGCACCATGCACTACGTGCAAACAGTGAAAACGAGTAACTGCCAGTCAGCAGTAAGAAACAAGAACACAGCACTTATCAAGCCGTGCTACAACATCACATCCCAATTGTTATACATGACTCAAGGCAGACTTAAGTTCATAAGGCTTTTGTAACAAGAAATTTCTTCTCCCCAGTTCACCATATGTAAGGAACAATTATTTACCAGTATGTTTGACAGGCTGACATGACCACAGTAATGCACCAAGTACTCTAAGTCTCGTTTCAAGTCAAAGTAGATGTCGAGCAGTATTTCTAATTTCAAATTCCTCAGCATTTTGTTGTTTTATAAAATAAAGCATAAAAACCCCAAAAGATCTGCTAGATGTTGTTGGATAAATCAGTGTTTCACTTCTACTCTGAATGTTCTTACAAAGTCAGACACAGTTACCTATGAAGAATCACTCCTTACCACCTTCCACTTGAAGGAAAAATAATTCCTAGTTCCCTCAAATCTGAAATTAATTTCATATGCCAAAGAAGAAAATCACTGCACACATTAGGGTTGCTGTGTTAAGGGCTGCAAGGGAACTTTGTTTCACTGTGATATAAAACACAGAAACGCTAAGCTGACAAAAGACGAGAGATTTAAGAGACACTAGACCTTGAGGGAAAAAAAAGAGGAAAAGAATGCCACGGTCCTTGTAAAACTGCCTTTGACACACTCAATGGGCAGAAGGAACACAAAATACAGCTGTACTCATCAGATCAATGTTTCAGATCTCTCAACAAGGGTGGCATCTCTCTCAACAAGATGACAAGAAACTCAAAAGTTCAGTTTCAGCCACCTGAGGCGAAGAGAAATGTCTTCCTTATTTTTCAGTTGATACTTGTTTTATGACAGAACACAAAACTGCATTCAACTCTCGATATCAAAAATCAATGGCCTCTGAAATTCTGATTTATCAGCATAAGCTGTACCACCAGCAATTCAAAGAATTATTTTTCAAATATTTGGAAGCCTTTTACCAAACCATACACACTGCACAAGTACCATTTGTGAAACTGCATATGAGAGAGCACAGGATGTACGTGCTCATCACATGTTAAAGAGCCAATACCACTCCTGACACACTGCCACTTGGTGCCTTACCACGAGCCATGCAGACCTTTCTGGAAAAAAAGAACTACTTTCAAGGGCTGAATAACACTGAGATTCTATGGAGGTAAGTCCAACAAGCTTTTTGAGCCTTTGTTTAACGTAAAAACTATTTAACTGCATAACAGTTATGCAGTTATAATAAAAATACATTGAACTACTTGAAAAGGCAACCCATATAGCTTCTGTAGACTAAAAAAGAAAATAAATTTCAAGGAACCCCAAAACCAATCCCCTGTACTTGTACATGAGAACAAGATAACATTTTTCCAACTCCTCTGTAGCAAATACATAAAGTGGTGTACTGGGGCAGGGGAGGAAATGGGACAAAAACCCAAACCTTACTATAGTTATACAAGGTTGCAGGGGAAAAAAAAAAATCAAGCTAATCCAAAAGGATAAAAATCACACCTCAGAAAAAGCAGACAGAGTAGTCATCCATTTATGACACAATGTTTTAAAACAATGTTATTACTTTAAGCAGCTAAATCTCATCCACAATTAAACACTAAAACGAGTCTTAGGGTTTCGGTTAATTTTAAGTTTCTACTTCATATCTAAAAATCAATCTTAAATGACTATAAACATTTTGAAGTCCCTTAAGTATATCACTTCTGGAGTCACAGAATTCTGGACACTTGGTAAGATTACTTCATCCCCAGTTACAGCAGAAATCAGCAAACCAAAACTATTTAAATAAGTGGATGATACAAAATGAAATGTAATGACCTGACCTCCTGACTAGCTGTACACTGGGATATAGAATCCTTAAACAAAATTAAAAATTAAGTTTCATGTACCGAGTGCTTAATAATGTAGATTTTCTGCACAGAAAAAGACAATCAAATGCTGCAACAGTAAGTGGTATGAATTCTAATAGTTTTAACTACTTTTAGCTATACCAATTGTGTCAGAAGGAAGATTAAAGCATAACCAGCAACTACAACTAAAAATCTACCATTGTAACAACAGCATAGGGAGCTCAGTTGGTGCTCATCCTGAGCATCCACCTCATTAAGTGGGAATTAAGTGGAATACCTCAACAGTGTCAACTTTTAATCAACACATTTAGACCACTTCCATTACAACTTCAGCAAGCACGTCCACAAGCCATCAGAAATTAAGAGGGAGGAAGCAGATGTTTTTCCCCAGGCAGCACGTCAATACTGCCAGCTAGCTGCCTACCCCCACTCTCCCGTGGGCCAGCCTCCAGCCAGCCCATGGCAGTGGGAAAGCCAGCACCCTCTTGACAAGACTCGTGGCCTTAAGTTTCAGCTTTCATATTTTTCATGTTCTGTACTGCAGTAGTACATAACTCTGAACTTCATATAAAGTGTTAGCAAGTTCTCTTCACAGTTTAGTTAGACAAATCAATCCTTATCCAGCCTGAGAAGCAAGGACACCGTTGCAGCTTCAGGCCCAAAAAGTGTAAACAACAGAGAACTGAGGAGAGCAGTCTGGGAGGATGGGACTGCATAACCTGAAGCTGTAACTGGACAATTAACCCCAATATGTAAATGGATTAAAACTTATAAAAGTGTGAAAATTTGTGGCTCAGTGTCCACCTTGGGTGGAGCCACAGCCAGGCTCTAGCATTGCCCAAGGTTGATCCTTTGAGGGCCTTTTAATAAATTCCTACTTTATTCCTTTAACACTGTCTAGCCTCTGTCTTGGGCAGCCTCGCAAGGCATCAAGATGAACACCACACCCCAATGTCAGCTTTGGCTATCCTCTGGATACACAAGTTATGTTTCCGGGAACTTTATTAAGATGTGCATTTAATTCTTTTGAAAATTCAGCTATTAAATTGAGACAACAAATTCACTGACCAATTCCAATTTCTCTCAATCTACAAACATCATTAAATTCTTTATTTCTGCTTTTGTCTCTCAACATTAGAGAAACAGGTCTCAGAAAATCAGAAGTTACATGCTTAGAGGAAAGAGCTACCCTGAACACATAGCTGGGTTAGTAAAGCAGCTTGATAAAACATACAGTGAGCCCAACCAGCTTAGCATTTGCAAGTCAGTTCTAGGCTACTTCCACCTCCCTAACTGAAAGACAAATCTGGCCCAGTTCCAACAGCTGGACTGGATGTAACTAATGCCTTCCCTCTTGCATGTGAGCATATCCTTGAGTACAATTTTTATATTTCACAACATAGGTGTGTGTGCAAGACAATAAAAGGTGATGTTTGTATAGATGAAGTAAACACCCATCTTCCCCAGAAATTGCTTTATTGGCCTTTTCTTCCCTATTCCTTCCCTGACACCTCTTCAAAAGTACAAAATACTGCAATGCACGTGAAAATGCACAAGCCTCAGGAGCCAGGCTGATTTGGGGCAGGAAAAAAGCCCATCAAAATGCTTGTTTGCATACAATGGATGAGATGATTAAGACTGACAGCTGCCTATCTTTGGTTAACATCAGAAGCTAAATATTCTCAATTTGCACAGACATATAATTTGTAAATTCGTACATGCAAAGTTGAGGCTTAAACTGATGATATTCTACTTGTTCTGAGAACAGCTGGCTTCAGATAAAAACAAAGACTAAGAACACTGACAGGAGGTGACACTGCTGTTCTACCTGTTCACACCTTCAAAGTGTATATATATCCCTTACTGCAAGAATTGCAAGTATCTCACAGTACAGGAGAGAAGAATTCTGGGATAGCATCATGACAATCTGAATGCAACTACTTAATCACAATTGGAGGAATTAAAAACAATGATGCCCTGTACACCAATCCCATCTCGTTCTTTTGGACACACAAAAAGATTTGACACTCACGCCAAGTAAACCAAATGTTTAGTCCAAATTAACCCTTCTAGCTAGGTTTATTCCCTTACTCACCAGCATCATGGATCATTACCCATCTTTTCCCCCCTAACCAGTGTATGTTCCAGGCAGACTTCCTCCCCAAGCCTAATTTTGAAACTTACCTAATTACCAAGTGCTCCTATATAAAGTTCCAAATTGTCCTTCTAAGAAAAAAAAAAAAAAAAAAAAAGGGAATTTTTCCCAGTTGTATAGACTACAGAGTTAGAACAACTTCACTTCTGGCTTTGTTATCATAGCTCCACATTAAATTATGCTGACCCAGTTAAAAATGCAGGCAGGGGACATGGATTCCACAGTACAAAGCAGCCAAACAAACTTAAAATGTGTCTGTACCTTGATCTGATACTCCAAGACAGTTTTATTTCGTTTGATTACTATTTGACCTAAAAGGTATTTGCTCTTCTTTTAGGTAAACATTCTATTATTTTGCAGAAGGTATTAAAAACTTAATTGATATTCCCTGTGTGCTGCAGGACCATAATATTTTAAATCTTCCTTTTGGCTTGTAGCATTTAACACAGTACTAGGTACATAAAGAGCAGAGTGCAGTGTTTATACTACTTGTCTTATCTTACTTATCTTACGCCATGATTTGTCTGGGACCTGTATTCCTCAGGGTTAATAAAGGCCACTAAAAGCAAACTAGTTCTTTTGCAGCTGGAGATGCCACACTTTTTTTTAAAATCCCCAATTTGGGGCCCCTGAAATTAAGCCCAGCTGCCTTCTGTTAACTAGTCTGTGGCAAGATAATTCAGGTATCTGAACACGGCTAGCCTCAGCAAACTGGATGAATGAGAGATCTACCATAGCTCTTTTACTTAGTGGAGGGTAATGCCTCACTGAAGGCAGATTCTCATGCCAATATTGAAAGCCACAAACCTCCAATTATTATTGCTCATGATGCTGACCCACCTGAAAGCCCTGTGGAAGCAGACAGAGCTGCCCATCCACATTGTCTGCTTCTACTGCTCCAAAAGACCTTAGCAGAAAAGCAATTGCTATGTTTATTTATTACCAGCTCTTTTGTAAGGATATTTTTCAAGGTCCTGATATCCTCTCTGCAACTGTCCAACCTCCACACTGAGCTACTACCAGCAAAGAAGCGAGAAGCGAGCACTCCTGTTTTCATTCCCATTTACCAATTATCCACTTTACAAGCACAAACTATCAAACAACCCTCAGGAGACTGGACTAGAAGCAAGTTGGCTGCATTCAACACAAATTGCACCAATACTGGAATACGGTGAACATGTTATCTCCTGGTTTGATAAAGAATAAAAGAGCTGGAATTCTCTATTCAACATCACAACTCAAGGAAGGAATACAAAATCCAGTCCATTTCCAGTTACTACTGTTGTGTGAATCAAGGACATTATATCCTGTCAAAAGTTTTACAGGACTTCCATTCAGATGTAAATCTTAACACTGTTAATCACACTTTTACGGACACCAGACCAAAGACCAGAACGCACCCATTTGGGCTCTACCTGAAGGCAAAATCAAGTTTCCAGGTAATTCAACAGCATCCCCAGATAAAGTCACCAATGTGCAACAGCTGGTCTGCACAAACCAACTGATAGGCAGCAAGGATGACCAACTAATTCCAAGTACTACTTTTGACTGGTGGTCCTAAGTGAGCAAGGAACCTCTCCACAGAATGTCACAAAAAGTAGTGGCAATGCTGTCACTTGCCATCTCCATTTTGACACAAGGTCTACCTTGAAAAACTTAACTGCAGTGTTTGGTCATTTATGCTGCAGCCAAAAGAAACTGATGGACACCTGCATCGAGTTTTTCTTCTCCTCTCATCTCTTTTGGACAGAGAAGGGCATACTGAATTTCACAAAGATGCCAGCTCTGCCTTATCTGAATACTGTATACACCAAATAAACACCAAGAAGAGTGGAAACCAAGATAGTCCAATTATAAGTGATTCCTATTCATACTTCTTTTAAAAGTTAAAAGATTAAGGCTTCTTGACACATTAAATAGGTACAAGCAAATACAAGGATTTGAGATTCAGTACTTTTATGTTACAGGAATCTGCTTTTGCCAGTACACAAGCTTCTAAAAAGGCAATTAGTTATTTCACTAAATTGCATGAGCAGGATAGTAAAAGCTTTAGAGTTTCCTGGAAAGAGAAGCTTAACCCCCCCTTGAGGGAGAGCAAATTAAATGCCTACACCACTCCTTGGTCTTGCCTAAGACATGACACCTCTTCTATCCTCTCCTAAAGTTTCTAAGCAAGCATCCCTCCCATCCCTTCCGAGCAGGGAAAGCAGCAGACCTGTCTAGTCAGGCAGAAAAACCTGACTGCATCCACAAAAGACAAGGAAGCCCTTTCCCATTCCACAGTCCAGAAGACTAGAAGAGTCTGAAGAAGAGTCTAGAAGACCAACTCAGGTACGCTTTCATTTTTTTACTAACAGATGTTACCAGAAATCAAACCTACCACCTAATGCCATATTTCATAGACAAAATACCATATTCACTGGTGTACAGGACATCAAAGCAGCAAAGGCAAATTAGGATCTTTCATGGTAACTAGGTGCAAACAAACTGACTAAAATTATGATCTTCAGATCAACATAAAGATTTAAATACTTTCAAATGTAAAAACTTATATTGTAGATTGTAGAAATTGTAGATAACCACTTTTAAGAAATTCATTACAAAATTAAGTGTTTGGTCAGAAAGGCTTCACAGATTTCTGGGGCAAACACCAGAAGACCAGAGAGTCTTAAGCGTGCCAAATATTTATACTAGTTTCCCTTAGCAAGAAGAAAAATAAAGAAAACATACAAGGCTAAATACAGCCAGATACCTTCTTGTGCAATCTGTGTTTGAATAAAGACACTCCCTTTTCAAACACGTAAACAGTCTTCAACTGTAATACCAAAGTACCTGGGATGATCATTCTATGAATCCATTATAGATTTATAAACACTTCCCTGTGAACTGGGGAAAAAAATTTTGTTATTCCATCTATAAAATGAGAAAATAATTGCAATTTGCATACATTCACAGGGTGCCATGAAAAAAAACCAATAAATCAAGTCCCTAGAGAGCTAGGCTATATTCAACCACAGCAGACTTTTTTGGTATACTATTACATGGCCTAAATGAAATCAGATTTTCTTTGCTGTTTTTTTGAAAGATATAATCAAAAGGCAAAAAAAAAGATTAAACATGTGCTAGCTGCCTAATTAAATCTATGAAGAGATCATTCTGCTCAAATGCAAGAGAAAACAACAAACCCAGCTGAC
This sequence comes from Melospiza georgiana, assembly GCF_028018845.1. Taxonomy (NCBI): domain Eukaryota; kingdom Metazoa; phylum Chordata; class Aves; order Passeriformes; family Passerellidae; genus Melospiza; species Melospiza georgiana. The sequence continues at coordinate 54,646,158 of NC_080431.1, forward strand.
AACGCAGGAAGAAGATGGAGCATTAGGAACTAGAAAATACACTCTAGCAACATCTCACAGTCTTATGAACCTTGTCAGCTGCCCTTTTGATTTAATCATTTCAGTATCCTAAATTCTAGATGCTTCTACCTCACTTTTTAATGTGACAGAAACAGAGAATCCGTGTGCTTTTACATTACTTGAACATTTTGGGCATCATACTGCTCTCCTTGAGGATTCCTTCAGTTTCTTAAAATTCCAGTTTACACATCCTTCCACTAAAAGAAAAGATGCTGTCACATTGATTGCACATGTCAGCGCTCCTTTAATGCCTCTTCTTGTCTGGAAGGCTGCTCCTCAGTGCTGTTTGATCAGTGCTATGAACACTACAGATTCTTCTTGCACACCTGGCAAACAGTGGTTAACAGGATCCTGATGAATTGCAGCAGGGCTCTCATTTCAGGACCCTCTCCTGATGTGGAAAGCCTCCTGTATCTGGCTGAAAGTCAGATTTTTATTGCAGAGAAATCACTACCACTGACTTTGTACCTAACATTACATGTGCATGAGAAGTGAGAGGCCCTGATGCTAAAAATCTGCATGCAAAGAGTATCTGCTGGTGAGTGGTGACTTCAGTTACCTAAGCAAGACACAACAACTCTCTGCAGAATTTCATCAACCTTCTGACTTACACTGTAGCTGACTAAGAAAAGGCAAGGACTGGCACTCCAGGAGCTGCAAACCTGAAATCTGACATGGTACCTGGTCAGGAATCCCCTACTGCACCTCTGAAAGCCTGGGCACACACCACACTAGCACCCTAGGTGACTGACCACCTTCTCCTCACACAGATGAGCTCTGTGTTCCACACCAGCAAGTCTGCACTGGGGCTGGAACACTCAATAAAACACTTCTCCATCAAGGCTTACAAGACTTGAAAGGAAGCTGTTTTCCCAAGCAGATTTTGAGAATCACTTACTCTATCACCACCTCCAAAGTCCACCTGTTACTGAATCTGACAATAACAAAGGTTAAAAATGCTCAAGAAGAGGTCCTCAGCTGATGAGGGAAATGAGTAATTCAGTAACAGGTGTTTGAATGAAGAAGATACAAATTTGTCTCCTGTTCTGCAGAAACTAGTACATTATATATTCCTATTTTGTACTTGCTGTACTTTTTAAATACACACAAAATCAAGTTCAAAGCTGACTGCAACATTTGCTTAGCCTGAGAAGGGAGACAAGTGTCAGGTGAGCCAAGGAGCCTCCCCAGCAGATTTAATGGTGTTAATCAGATTGTGAAGGGATAACAATCCAACAGTTAAACACCACTAGACAAGATATACCTTCTCCCCTTCACACTGACCTCTTTGAGCCACCACTGGTCTTCTCCAGATGTGAAGGGCTGGCTCAGGAAGCTAAGGGAGCAGAAAATTAAAGAAACATGAAGAGCTTTGCAACTCATTCACTCCAAGGCACAGACAGTTCTGATGCAGGAATAACTTTTTGGAAGATACCAGTGCTTTTGACTACCTACATCAAATTCTGTGAAATGGAATTCAAAGCTCAGTTTCTGCTACTATATTAGTAAGCAGGAACATCAATTCAGTAGCAGTTTCCTACAGCAGGTATTTTGGAAACAACTGACAGACTATTACTGGAAAAGATATAGGTTTTGGATTTCTTTTTCAAATCAGGTCAGTTGATAATTTGTCTTTACTACTTGATGACCAACCCGTTATCTACTAGTTCATTGCCTCCTCTAGCCTGTTATAAATTAGATGCCTCATTCCACTTCTAATCCCACAACAAATACAAATCTGATCAGTTACTTGTAGCTGCTCTATCTTCCTGATTGCTGTCTTTTCACATAACGCCGTTTTAAAGGACAAAACATCCTACTTGGATATGTGCTGGAACAGTACAATCACAAAGACCTCAAAGAACTTACGTAAAAAATAGTTAAAGAGCCCTTTAAAACTAGTCTGACTGTTACTCTGCTACCAGCTGTAACCAGACTTCAATATTCTACAAATTAAAAATCAATCCTTTCATAAAAGAAGCTCTGGAGATACCAGTGGCACTGCTATAGTGTTAGAAATACACAAGAATGAAGAAAAACAAATTCTGTAATTACAGGAAGATTACCAGAGGCTTGGTGTATCACAACAGCAAACAGCAATAATTGGGCCTCAATACAGCAAGCACAGATCCCAATCAGCTTATGAAGATTATGTTCATCACAAGACACCATCTCCAAATAGCATTCTCCACAGGTATTTTGGAAATAAACAACAATTTCCTAATGTATGTGTGTATTTAAATCTTTTAAAATGCAATGGATTCAACTGATTTTGAACCTCATAGAAAACACTACACAGTACATCTAAATGGACTTCTCAGGTGTTTGCTTTCTGCCAAGGGTCACGAACATTTCACAGTGTTGAACTATTTACTTGCAGACTAAAGCTTGGAAAATTCTGCAGCAATAGCAACCAAAGAGGCTTCCCACATCTGTACCTTACTTCCTACCCATGTAATTCTTTCCAAGGTACAAACATGTACACTTTTGCTCTCCCAAGAGTATATATATTGAGTTTAAAGGATAATAAAGAAGCAGCTGGAGTTAAAAAACTCTGCATGAGAGTACTGGATGCTGTATTACATCTAGTTCCCAACAGGAAGTTACCTGACACCAGTTTTCACTTTTCCTACTGAGACTCAACAAGCCAGTGAACCTTACAGCAGGCCCACAGTACCTTACACCCACCTAAGCCAGCTGTTAAATCCCTACTCCCTTCTGGCGTCCTTTCCTGTGTCCAAATGAAATGCAGACAGCCGACCAATCCCTACTGTGAAATTTTGAAAGAAACCGCATTGGTACAAAGTAGCTGGGAGTAACAGGACTTCTACAACTGCTACAACACTCGCTTGTTTCATGAAGCCTCGGAGGGGAATACGGGGAGCCAGCGAAATCTCTCCTTAGTGCACAGAACAGCGCTCAGAAACGAGCTGGCAGCAGCATGTGCACTATTCCTAGCACTGGGCAGGTACGGAGCCTCCGCTGCAAAAAGCCTTTGACACCTGACAGGAGCAGGGCTTTAAGCCAGGCTGTACCTTTCCCTGATGCCCAGAGACTGCACTGATTTGGCCTCCCCAGAACAACATTCCTGGGCTCACAAAAACTTGATGGCAGCATGATAGAAAAATGGGGCTGAATTCAAGCATCCTCAAAAAGTAGATCCTCACTGTTAGCAATGCAGGTACAGTAAATACACTGAATCTGCCAGAGCTGATGATGGAGATCTGGGCTAAGGCCACTCGCTTCCTCTGCTTCATTTGGGGTGAGAATGCTGAAGGTACAGAATAAAAATGTATCCTTCAAAGTTCCTGATCCCAAAGGTGATACAGACTTAAAGATCACACAACTGCCTGTAACTGGGAAAAATACATCAGTGACCAGCACTTCAGAAACTAAAAATCAAATAGAGCAGGAGCAGGTGAAAGATGACACAGTGGCTACACTTCCTTCTGGTAAATGGCCCTCAGCAAATCTCAGAAGGATAACCCTACAGCCTAACCAACAGAAGATCTAGGACTTGTCTTCTTTTGACTTACGACTAGGGGTATGACGAGTACACAAAAAAGGAAATTTTAGTCCCAGTCACTGAAGTGTTTTTACATAAAGTTATTCAGTTTATAAGACAATAACTCCCTTCTAGGTTTTGGGTTTCTTTCACTCCTTGGCTTTCTTTTAAATGAGAGCATTTAGAGTTTTCAATTTAGTATGCACTTTGCTAATTTCATGACCACACAATCTCATTATATCACACACAAAAAACACCAGCAAATCATGCAGACAGCCCTACAAATTATAACACCTCTGCTCACCAAGACTGTTTCTCAGTTTTAGTCAGGGATGCTGACTAATCCTGACAGAAAGAAATGGGTTGATTGTTTGATCCACCACCTTAAACATCAGAACTGTGAGTCAACAAATGGGTGCCTGCTGCTGTAATAAAGAATAAGCAACAGTTCTAATGCAAAACATTGAAGGAGTAAATAATGCTAGGAAGGATGTTACTAAGCAAAGAATGAAGCTGAAGAACTGCAAAAATCAGAAGGTTCAAATTAGGTTTTCTAAAAGCTAGGCTAGCTTAGATATCAATATAAACAAATAAACACAGTTACAATTAGTGTCACAAATTAAGTGATTGCAACTGTTTAATTTTGTCCTGTGAAGCCTCAACTGTACTGGAATAATTAGTGCTGGATATTTAGGGAAAAAAACATCACAGAGACTTAAGACTCATGTCCATAATCAACATAGGAAAGTCTTCTCATTTTATGTGTAACAATTCAAAAACCTCTTTCACATCTCAGGAGAACACAGAATTCAGTGAGGAGAGAACTGGCAGCTGTAGCCATGAGAGTCTTGGCTCCTTACTGATCAGCTCTGCATGCTGAGGTGAACTTTGTCTGCTGCTAATCACAGGCCAGTACCTATAAAAATAGAAAAACCTCACTAATTAAAGAAAGAACAGAAACTCCTATTAAGTGAAGAACACTTAAATTGTGGCATTTGATACTGCTATTATCCTTTCTGAGGGCTAAATATTTTTTTTAATATTAATACCTCAAAATCAAAATTCCAGCTCAGTATCAACAACTTTACCTCCCTAAATGAGGAAGACAACAAAAAGGTATGGAACTTCCACCCAAACTTGAAACTAGAAGAAGGAGAATGAACCTGTACAGGTCAAAGATTCAGAACCTTTGATTTCTGCTCAACACATCTGTTCCTCTGCTCTTAGAAATTCACAATGAGAAGCTGCATGGGGTGCAGAGCGAAATCCAAAAGTACTTATTTATCTTTTGTTTCCCTTAAAGTTGCATTAAGAAAAAGCAAAGAAAATTATATGTCCCAGCAAACCCAGTAATAAAATATGAGTTAAGTACAAATTAAAGGAGTAAGTATTTTGGTCTGCCAGAAGAGTCTGTACCCAGAGGGGATCAATAGTAACTCTCAAGTATTTAATAGCAGTCAAAGGAAGATTATTAAAGAATGTGTTCAAGCCTGCTGTGTTCAAAGGCAATGACTGCTTCCAGGCAGAAGGTGACTCAAGTGCCACTGTTTTCAAACTGATGCTGAGACTGTACAGCTTTGAATATTTTAAGTTATCCAGAGGATATAATCTAGAGATCAGACCATGATTTATTATGCCATCATTCTAAATACTTCATTTCTCTTTGGTGGAGTTTGACAAAATGAGGCGGTGTCAATCAATGCCAATGAAAGCACTGATGCCTCCTGATTTCAAAAGCTGAGCACAGAAAATTGGAGGCAGGTTCTCTAGGTCAAACCCTTTACTGCAGTACAGGGAGCAAACCAAGTGTATTTAATGGCTGACAGTTGGGAATTAGGTCTATTTGATTTAGAAAACAAACACTTTGTGAAGAGCCAATAACTTTCACTGCACAGAGACAATCTGTGCAATCAGCAGGTCAGTCTGTGTACCAGCTCCTCAAGAGAGGCACAGTAACTAATGGCAATTATATAGCTCTGCTGTGCTCATTCATTCTCCACTCTAAACTTAATCAACATTGTTTTACTTTTAGAGGCTTAAGTTAGATAAAGTTTACTCCAGAAGGGTATTTCTAACATGAACTTTTAAATACCCGGATCAGAAAAGAGTCAAAAAGGAGGTTTAGTAGAAAATCTAAGATATTTAATACAAATTAAGCTGTTTGGAAAGACACTGAAACATTTCCAATCTTTAAAAGTCCTTTAAATGAACCTATATTTCATTTCAGCATCTCTCCATGGGTATATGACTTTAAAATACCTCTGCATTTTATCTATTTGTTAGTGCAAAAGAAATATGTTACCTAGATTTGAGCCCTTTTCCAAAGCAGATACGACAGCTTTAACTGCATTACTGGAGCTCTGCACCACTCCTAGGCTCAGCCACAGAAAGGGAATCACTCAGCACACTGGAAGCCAACCCTAGGGATATGCTTCTCCAAAAGAGCAAATACACTACTCCAAAATAATTGCTCCCCTTCAGGGGGAAATGAGAGCTAAGCCACCTCAGCTGGTCTGGCAGAAGGCAGTCCATCCCCTCCTTCCTCCCCATGGAGGCAGACATTCAATTCCCCCAGTCTTGGGCATGCTATAATATAAGCAAGCGTGGATGACAGATCAGTTCACACCAGGCACGAACATACCTAACCTTTCCCTGTTTAGAGCTCTGATGGATTCAGGCCAGTGACTGAGAAAGCAGCAACAAAGCCGGTAACCAATACGGAGAGATGAGACAAGGACAAAATGAATGAGGAGCAGCAGGGAGAGCCTCACTGGATGAGAAGGGGAAAAAGAAATGCACCACGCCCCCTCCTCACCCTGAGAAGCAACTGCTAAACAGAAGGATGGGCAATTTTTAGTTACTTTCTAACATTTACTAATGTTAGCCTTAAGTGTTGAAGTTATCATACTCTTTACAAGCAAGATTTTCTGTAAGAAAGATTCACTGTTGCAGACTTAAATAAAAATTAAAGATTACTTTACACTGTGAATGTCATCTTAAAGACACTGCTGCTGCTAAGCCTGACCTGCATAAAATTGTCTCCACGCAAACAATAGCAGCAGAAGTGTGAATTCTCCTAAAATACAAAATGTGCTTTCAGAAGACTAAAATTCCAGTCTACCGATTACAAAAGTTAAGTGATAAAATCGACAGAAGCATGGAAAACACCCTCAGGTGAAGTCAAAGTAATCTGACACATATTTAGGTTTTCACTCTAGCGAATCCTAAGCCGATTTCAATCCTAGCCTGATTTCAGAGCTCCCTCCCCCTTCCTTTCCTATTACAGAAACTTAAACATGAGATTTGGGATTTCCTCTTTCAATTGCGAGTAGAGCTGAAGATGTGTCCGAAAATGACTCGCTGATTCGAAGACCTCTGGAACATCTCTAGGGAATAAGGTCCCAATAACCCTGAAGCTCTCAAATTCGAGGGAGTAAACTATTACCCCATCAGCCTTACCGAGCACCGCACTCCTTCCCCATTTAGACGCAGACGCCCAACAAACCATTACTGATGTGCCTACCAGCATTTGAAAATAAAATATAAAAATTGAAAAGAGGGGTTGATACACGGTAGCACAAGGAACAAAACGGGCCAGCACAGCACACCGTAACCAGGCTCACCGGAGCGTGGGAGCGGTCCCCGGCACCAGCACAGGCCCCCGCGAGCGGCAGCGGCACGGCGGGCCGAGGGCAGGGCAGCCCCGAGCCCCGGCGGAAGGGCCGCCACCGCCTCGGGGGGCGGCACAAAGGCGGCCGGCACCATTGTCCGAGGCCCCATCCGAGCCCCGGGCACGGGGAAGGCGGCGAGACGGGGAGGCCGCCGGGCCGGAGCGGGGAGCGCCGCGGGAGGAGAAGGTGCCGCATCCCGCCGGCCCTGCCCGGGCCCCGGCGAGCCGGGCGGAGGGGCCCGCGGGCGGCCCGGCCGCGCCAACCCTTCCCCCGCCGCCGCCTCCGCCCCCCGCCGGCCGCGCCCGCCCGCATGACGGCGAAGAAAAAACCCCCCTCAGGCGTTCCCCCGCCGCCTCCTCCCGCCGCGAGCGCGGCCCGGCCCGGCCCGGCCCGGCCCCTCCTCTGGCGGCCGCCGGCGGAGGCCGGGCCCGGCCGGGGCCCCGCCGGCCCCACACGCACCTCCGCGTCGCGGCCCTTGTTCTTGAAGCTCTTGATGCGGTGGCTCTCCAGGCCGGTGGCGGCGGCGTTCTCGGCCATGGCGGCTCCCGGCGGCTCCTGCGAGGCGGCTCCGGCGGCTCCCGGCGGCGGCTCGCGCGAGGGGCGGAGGGAAGCGGGACGCGCTCCGTGACGAGCGCGCGGGGGGGAAACGGGCGGGGAGGGGGAAGGGGGGGCCGCTGCCGCGCGCGCGCGCCGTTGCTGAGTGACTGGGAGAAGGGTGGGGGGGGCGGGGAGCGGGCGGCGCGAGCGCACGTGACGCGGAGGGCGGGCGAACGCCGCCCAATCGCGGCGCGGTCTCGCGGCTCTGGTCCCGCCCCCTCACCACCCCGGTCCCGCCCCCGTCTCGCGGGGCATTCTGGGGAGTGTAGTGCGGGCGGGCGGCGGCTCCGCACGTGGAGCGGCGGCCCGGCCGCGCGGGGCCGGCTCGACGCCGGGCGCTCCGGGCGAACCGAGGGCCTGACGGTGCTGGGCAGGCAGAACCGCAGAACAGGTCCGGTTGGAACGGACTACAGTGGGACATCTGGTCCGATCCCCCTGCTCAAACAGCACATGGCACAGGATTGTGTCCAAATGGTTCTCGATATCTCCAGTAAAGGAGACTCCACAGTCTCCTCTCCGGGCAAACTGTTCCAGTGTGTGGTCACTCACACTGTAAAGAAGTTTTTCCTCATGTTCAGGTGGAGCTTCCTGTGCATCAGTTTTTGCCCATTGCCTCTTTTCCAATTGCTTGGTACCACCAAGCAGAGCCTGGCTCCATCCTTCCCCAGCCTTTCCTCACAAGAGAGATGCTCCAGTCCCTTCATCATCTTTGTTGCCCTCTACTGGACCTGCTCCAGAAGCTCCCTGTCCCCAGTGTGCCGAGGAGTCCAGAACTGGACACAGCACCCCAAATGTGGCCTCAGCAGGGCTGAGTAGATGGGCAGGATCACCTCCTTGGCCTGCTGGCAATACTCTTCCTAATGCATCCCAGGATTCCACTTGTTAGCTGTGGGGTTTTCCCCCAAATGCACTCTGGGGTGACCCCACTGGCAGGGCTCATGCACAAAGTGGCCTCAAGCAGCTCTTCCAGCCAGGGCTGTGTTGTGGATCTTCTCTGCACCTCACTCTGCTCCCCATGACTGCACTAACATTGTTGTACCCAGCCTGGGAAGTGCTGCACAACAAGCACTTAGGAAATCCAGGTGTTTTGGGAAGCCTCGAGGCCCCTCTGGTGGCTTTGCCATGCAAGATGCTTTGCCAACATGCCCTTCATTCCACACAGGCACATGGCAGCTGGAGCCACATACCTACTGGGATGCAGGGCACAGAGGGGCTCTGCCAGCCCAACAAATTGTCCCCAAACTGTCAAAATTATTGCAGCACAACTCCCCACATGCAGCTCTGGGAGTGTTTAGACTGACTGCAGATGCAGCACCCCCAGATTGATGGCGGCCCGGGCACAGCAGTTTGGGTCAAATACGGTGCCCTGGAATTTTCATGGTAGAAAGGAGGATGTAGGTGGGTGATGTAGTTATAGTCAGTGGTAAGCAGTGATCTAACACCTTGCATAAAGCAGAGTATTATCCAAGAAAACCAAAACCCCAAAATAATGAAAACATGTAACGTTCAAATTTAGCTCATCTTACACCGCATCAGGATGTGCTACAGATCCTTACAGCTATATATAAATTTTTCTTTCAGAGGTCTCTAATTGACAGCTCAGCTTTTTATTTGCCTTCTCCCAACCCCTCTTTGGATCATTTGAGTGACTGTAGCTTGTACCTCACAGCTCTGGCAAAACAAGGCTTGCAGCCTGCTGGAGATGAGTAAAAATCTGGAAGAGGAATGCTCTTCCTCACCGTCATTGAGCTGCGTGCCAAATGTCCTTATCTGAGGGATCAATATAGCATTTCCATCCCTCTCCTTTCCAAGTAGTTCCAACTCCCAGCACACTTCCCTCTGTGCCTTTTCCCACAGCTTTATCTGGGTGTGCTGCACCATTGCTGCTGGGGTGGAAGACAAGAGGGAATCAGAAACAGGCAGAGCCAAAAAGGCACAACCAGCGTGGCTGGTGTTTGTCAGAGATGCTTCTAGGCTACCTGGAATTTTGAAAGAAAATTTCTCCAGCTATCCAGTTGTCTCCAGGAGAGCTCCTAAAGCAGATGCAGCAGCTGAGGGCTTTGTTTTACCCCCCCAAGGAAGGTGGCTGTGGCAGTGTCAGGCCTGGTAGGGCAGCAGAGCAATGCTGATATGATCCCTGCTAGGCAGGATCAGTTCTCTGGAGGAATTGTCCACTTTTACCATGAACAAAGGATTATTGTTCAGCACCCCTCAGCGTAAACTGAGAGGTAAAAGGAAAACTTGCAACTAAATATCAGGTGTCTCCAGGTTGGGATAACTCAATTTACCAATCCATAAATCTATACCCATTCCACTAGATAGGATTTATAAATTCACTGTTCTTTTCTTTCCCATTTCTTCCTGTACATAAGCCCTTCAGAGTTTCTATAGCGCATTTCATTAGTCCTGGTAGACAATCAGGAGTTGAGCACCTCTTAGACAGAGCTACATGGAAGTTTGCTTGGCTTTGCTGCCTGAATAAAGCTTTGTGGTGAAGCTCTTGATTTGCATCAGGGGAAACATATTGATGCAGTTAAGGAAATACTACTTTTTGGCACAGAAATTAACAGACACTATGAAATATAAGGAATGAGTAGTTTGCTACTTTAAAAACAGAACAAGCCATGTGGATCTGGGTGGCTCATGGTTCTTCATCACCATAACTTTCAAATCATTGTGTTCATGTTGTCAAGACCTGCAAGATATGTGTCAGGGCCATGAGCACATTTGAAGGATTCACTGACCCTGAGCAGCCTCCCTGTGCTCCATTTCCACCCCTTGCCCCAGTGATGCTGCAGTGGTGCCAGCCTCAAGCTCCATTGCAGCCCTGGCCCAAATGTGGGTGCTCAGTGTCCTGGCTGGGTGATGGGGAAGGGTGAAGGGGAGCAAAAGAGGGTGGTTAGGGAAAGGGGAGTAAAAGAAGGCCTGTGGGTGCCTTCAGTGCCCTGACAACATAAAATCTGTAGCTTGAAGAGCTGTGAGGAGGAAAGATACTTCATAATTCAAAGACAAGGGAAATAAGACCTTTTCAGGTGTCCCATTACTGGATGAAGTTGAGTAGTGCTTGTTTCTGGGATGACCTGTTGGCTCCAGCAAAACTGGATCAGCCCAATGAATATTGCCATGTTTTGGGAAGAGCACATGGTCAGCTCAGTGCAGTGTCAGAGTCAGAGGCCACTCACCCTGTGCTTGCCCGTCACTTGTTCTTTTGCAGTCAGCGATTTTGTCTGTATCCACCAGGCAACAGAGCTGCAAGGAAACCAGCATGTGAAAAAAATGTAATGAACCTGAGTCATGTTCTCGCTGGCAATCCCTTCAAGAAGGATTGGGGAGGTTTAGGTGCACTGCTTTGAGATGCAGTCCCACCCTGCTAATGGATATTAGAAGGCGAGGCACGAGAGACAATTAAACGTGTCAGCTCCTCAGTCCCTGTTCAGAGCCATGAGCAGCTGCAGCCAAGACCTTAGGGTGGAGGGGGCATGGATGCCTTGCCAGCAGGGCAGCAGGATGGCTGGCAAGGTGGGATCATCTTAAAACACTGCTACTCGTTTGGCTACAAACCACACGTCAAGAACAGCCTGTAAAATTGTGTAACTTGTTATCACAAGGTACAAGGATTGCTACAGAAGTTTAAGCTGTTACCTAAAGCACCCATGGGTCTCATGCCCTGCTCGCCCACCTCAGAATGGAATACCCACGCACCTCTGACCTGGGATGCATGACAGCTCTCACCACGTGTTACCACTGGCATGGCAGAGTGAGAGAAATCCTTTTTGCCTTATAAAATCTTCACTGTTCATGTGCTCTCTGCCTCTCAGCAGACCTTAACCTTCATACCTTGCCTTCTAGTACCCCTAGAGACAGCGTGACTGGGGCAGGCTCAGACCCTTGCATGCCTGGGGTCCCTGGCCAGACCCTCTGTGGCTGTCCTGCTGTATATACAGCTCTCCAGCAGCTGGCTGGGCAGCGTTTTGGGTGTTGCTCTCTTACAAAAAGGGATGAGTAACTCATGCAGTTACTCATTGCAGAAAGCAATGCCTCTGACACTCATTTTCCCTGAAGGTACGTGTATTGTTTTGGTGAGACCATTAATGCAGGTTTGCAGTTCTCTCCACCACTGAGGTTAAAAAATTTGTCTTCATAGGAAAAGAGTTATGTTCTCACCTCATTGCAACTGTGGCTTGGTAATGACAGTGAGCTAAATCCTGGTAGACACTCCAGCTTTGTCAAAGGCTGCCAACAAATGCCATGTGAACTAAGAGGTAATGCACTCCAGGAGACATGAGATAGATCCACTGAAGAGAAGCCCATGGTGAGTTTCTGTGTAGAAAGATCCACAACCCCCAGGTCAGGAAATCCCTAAGCTGAAAACAGTCGAACCACTGGGAAAGTGCTGGGGGGAGCATCACTTTTTTCTTGTCCTTATGCTTTTTTTGATACATCTGTTTACTAGTGACTGTTGGAGATGCAACAGCCTTACTGAATTCTTATTCAGACCTGCTTTTGGTCTGACCCACAATAGTTCTTATATTCACAGCAGGGCATTAGTGCTCAGTGAGCCATGTTAGTGTGAATTTGATACCTGAGTAGTCCCAGCGTGGTCCTCCAGTTTCAAAGCAGGTGGTTATGGGTGTCTCCTGGTTGTCCTGTTGCTGCTTTGTCCCCTCTCTGGTCACCCACCCTGGAGACAGCTTACCTGGTGCCAGACTCCAGTCTGGGGTGAAAACAGCTGCTTTTTCGGAAGAGAGCTCCAGCCATAGGTTTGGATGCCCACAAGGAAACACTCTCTAGCTGCAGTGGGATGTGCATCTCATCCAGCTGGCTCTCTGATGTTGTTCCCCAGTCTTTCAACAGTGCCTTAGTCGACCTGGCAGTCTGAAATACTTCTCTGCAGCAGAGCACCTTATCCCGCTACCCGTGGGCAGCATGGTCAATGGCACCTTGCACAAACAAGCAGCTCCAGTGGGCTCTCAGGAGCTGTGCAGACTGGCAAAGGGCTCAGGGAAATGAGGGCCCTCCTCAGTATCTCTGTGCCAGGACCAGTCCCAGAGGGCTGCCCTTTCTGCTGGAAGCAGTCACTTCTGGGGACAACACAAAGAGCTGGTGAGGGAGCTGGCATGAGGCTGGCTTTGGGAGAGCCAGTGAGCAGCCCAGGGTCAGGATTAACAAATGCCTCATTATCTGCAGACGAGGAACAGAAGCATTGAGGGAGCAGCTGGATAGTCTGCCAGCATCTTCAGAGTCTGGGGAACATTGTTAATGAAGGAGGAACCATGAAACCTCTGGTTATTCATGGGTTCTCTGTGTTCTGTCTGAGCCAAGTTGCTGTCTCAGCATCTTTGTCCACACTTTAATCGGAGAAGAGGTTCTGCTCCTTCTGGTTCAGAGCATCACTTTCCTTCTCTGCTATTCTCAGAGGAAATCCCACAGTCTGTAATATTTCCTCATCTTCTGTTGTTCCCTGTTTTTAGGCAGCTCCACAAAAGAGCTGGTGAGCTGCTTTTGTGGGTGACAGCAAGGTGGGCATGAAATAAGGGCTTCATGGGCAAGGATCTTCTGCCATGGTACCCGAGCAAGAAGAGCTGAGGCAGGTGCCAGGTCATGTCCAGGTCCAGACCAGGGAGTTATATGGCCAGGTACAGGGATAGCTGCAGTGTAGCTCAGGCACAAACCAAGGGCAAAAGCCCTACTTAAAAACAGTGCCTGAGATAAGGGGAGTGAGTCCTTGCCTCACAGGCTCCTCACAGCTTGTTCTGAAACAGCTCTTTGATTCGAGGCCAGGCAGCTGCACTGTCAAAGCTGGCCCTGGGCCCAGGCAGCCCGAGCCCCAGGAGAAGGGGGATGTGCTGGGGGCCTCGGCACCCACCTGGAGCTGAAGACATCCCTTTCTCCAGATGTCTGAGCTCCAAAACTTGACAGGTCACCGATATTCACACCAGCTTTTCCAAATTTAAGTTAGATGCTGATCAGGAGCCGGAATGTCATCCTGCCCAGAGGATCCAAGCAGGGCTGCTGAGATACTCTTTGCAGAACCATGGATCCACCACCCTCTTGGCTTTGGCCTTGAGATGCAGGTGCTCAGAAGGCTGGGCTGGGCTGTGCCACAAACAGCAAAGCCTGATGGGCCAGTGTTTTTTCTATAAAAAACATTTTGTAGAAATGGCTCTGGGCGGTCCTCCCCATGGCCCAGAGCCTTTGGCACAGGTAGCCCGGAAATGCACTGGTTGAAGCCCAATTCCAGAGCCAAATAGGGCCAGGAAATCTCTGGCACAGGCAATGTTGTAGCTGAAGGAGATGTTAAAGGAATGCAATTTACAGGAAAGGTCCCTGAGGACCTGGGAGTGACTGTCCGCAGGATGACTCTTAATTTATATTTCAAAGTGGATAATTCAGTTGGCATAATTGGAAGTTTTGTCTTACTGTCATGGCCTTGCACCTGCAAGCCCTGCTATGGTGTTCTCCCATGAGAAACGATGACCACTGATGACCACCAATGTGAGAATCACTGTCTTTTGACATCTCTCTTCCTATTCCCTGTCTCGCTGCATCTTCTAGGCAGGAGGACTCCTCAAAGTCTTCATGCAAGCTGTGGAAACTGTGGCAGGTGGAGAATGTCACAGTGGTTGAGGGAAAGCCTGTCTGGGGAGCCGTGGCTCTCACATCAGCAGCCCAAAGGCCCTGTATTGCATTCTGCAAGAGTCATGGGCCAGATAAAAGCTGCTGCTCTCCATCTATGAGGAGGTGGCCATGGGGATCATGGAGACAGCTGTCAGCACCACTTGCAGCAGGGTGCTGGTGCTGCACATGTCTGTCCATGTGTGTGCGCAAGGTGGACATGTCAGAGCTGGCTGTGCTGCCCAGGCCTGCTGTTGGTGAGGTTCAGCAGGGATGGCAGCTCTGTTGTCACAGCCCACTCCTGACAGCTGGCAGGACGCATGCCCATGGCCTGTCCTCCCCAGAACTAATGAAGCTTCTGCAAACCAGCCTGTACACCCACCTGAGGGCTTCAGTTCGACCATATAAACACAGGAGAGCCCTGCTTGGCTCTGGTTGGTCTCTCAAAGAGGATCCAGACAGGACGACCTCATTTTAGTGAACACATAAAGTCTCTGGAGTGCTGCAAGGTCAGATCTCAACTTGCAAACTCCCTTATGCTGACAACCCCAAGCAATGAGAAGTTTCATAGAACCATGGAATATCCTGAGTTGGAACAGACCCACAAGTATCATCAAGTCCAAGTCTTGGCCTGCACATCAGACAAGGTCTTGTATTTTGGCAGCACAAGGGAAAAGGATGGTTTTGCTCTCGTAGCCTCTGATTTGGCGGCACTGAAGGATCAGTTCTGAAATAACCTGACTGCAGGTTTGGAGCTCTGTGGGTGGGGTGACCTTCATCAGCTCCAGAGCGATAATGAGACACCATGCTGACAGCTTGGTGCTGGGACACTGATGCTTTGCAGAGGTGGTGAATGATACACAATAGCTAACACGGGGATAGTAGAGAGTAGTTTGATCAGCCATAGTCAGTGGTGTTTAGCTAGCACAGATGTGAAGAGCCAGCACATTACCATCTGTGCTGGGCTTCCATGGCAGGATTTCGGCAGCAGGGGGGCTACAGGCGGGGCTGCTGTGAGAAGCTGCCAGAAGCTTTCCCCATGTCCTACAGAGCCAAGGCCAGGGGGCTCCAAGATGGACCCAGCTGTCAGGGCCAGGGTGGGAAGAAGGTGTTTAAAGATTTCGGGTTTTTTTCCTTACTCTACTCTGATTCAATTTGCAATAAATTAATTTCTCTAAGTTGATTCTGTTGTTGCCCACAACAGTAATTGGTGAGTGATCCCTCCCTGTCCTTATTTCAACCCATGAGCATTTGTCCTGTTTTCCTTCCCATATCCTGCTGAGAAGGGAGACTAATAAAGTGACTTGGTGAGCACTGGGGGTCCAGCCAGGGTCAACCCACCACACCATCACAAAGCATGGTGACCTGTTTCAGATTTTGGTACATGTTAGCAATACACTCTTTCCCCTAAATACAGTTGCTGAGAGCTGAAGGGCTTACATCTGCACTGCAAAATAAAGCCAGAAGTGTCTCAAAAGTAGAATTGCAATGACACCAAAGCCTTCACTTGGATTTGAACTGATTTCACTAACTCAGACTAAAAATTTCTTTGTGTGCAAGCAAAAGCAATTTAATGACAATAATTATCACAAAACCCACAAAGATTTACTGAGGTGGATCTGGGGGCCTTCTGGTTCCATCCCACCCTTAATCCCAGCAACACAACATGCATTTGCACACTGTGTGCATGTTGTGCAAGCAGTGCTTCCCTGCAGCCTGGCAGAGCAGGCTGTTTCTGTCCCTGGTTAATGCAGCTCTGATTACAGCATCCTTGGAAAGGCGGATTTTCTTTCACGTTCTCATATCCAAGTATTAACCTGCCCTGACATTGCTTCATTTACCAGAGCTGATAGCACAGCTTGAGATTGCTTCACTGCAGAGATTACACAGAAGTAGAGGCAGATTCCAGCAACTTCTGCTCTGCAAAACAAGTTCTAGTTTCTGCTCCACTATAAGTTAATACACATATATTTATATATATATTTATACATAGTTTTATATGTATACATATTCTCTCTCTCTCTCTCTCTCTGTATCTAATAGCTTGTCTTCCTGCTGAGATAAGAAGGTCACAAGTGCAGTTCTATATGAATCTGGAACAAGATCTTGCCTCTGTGTTCCTTGGTGGAAAAAAATTCAGCTGGAGTTATGGTTATGGTACCAACACAAACCCTCTACAGCTGGCTACTGCCATCTCCCTCTCCTTTGAGGAGACATTCTGTATATTTAAATCCTGAAAATGCATTTGGTACCAGGCTGCTATGAACAATGTATAATATCCTTCGTGTTTCAGTGACTATGATTTGTGAGGAGTCACCAAGGTGGTGAGTCTCTGTGCTTACACATTGAAGCTGGGTTCACATGATTATTGGCAAAAGTGCCAATTTTATTTTAAAACCTCCTGTGATCTGATCTCAGGATCTATTTGGATCTTCAGTCCCCATGGCAATAGCTTCTCAAAGCCTGAAAATAACAATGTGCACAGCTATTTTGACTGAATAAACCAGATGCCACGTATGCATAAAGCTAAGCGTAACACTGTGTGCTTGTGGGGTGAGGGTTTCATTTCAGTCATGAAAATAAACAGCAATTTTCCAAGTGCACATGAAGATATGCTCTGCTTGGTCAGATGTGTCAAGTGAGAGAGTGACATTTTTATATTGTCACTTTTTAAACCAGATCTGCATTCAATCCTTTGAATGGCTTTCTAATGATGTGGTGTACCTGCACTGGGAACCCATAAGGGATCACTCTTCCCAGCAAAGAATCACTGGAATAGTGCCACAGAAGACCAGGGGGAGAAAAATATATTCTAGCTTAATTTTGGTGACCATATGTTCCCCCTTTGAACTGGAACTGTTAATCAAAATGGGAAGCCTTGTGAGTCGTTTTGGTTAAGAATAGAAACCTGTTTTCATCTTTGGTGCTGCCTTAGGTGTTGGAAGATAATGTGCAATGAAGGAAGAACCAACTACACAGTAAGTTTCTTTACTCACTCTGAGTAAAGAATGGCTTTCTGCCATCCTGAGGGACCTTCATTTAGTCCTTTGAGGATGCTCCAGCAGGACTGTGACTGGATTAATCTCTCTCTGCAGGCCACAGGTAGCACATGTACTTTCTCTCTTGGTTGCCCAATTCTGCATCACTTCTGTAGCCTGGTTCCAGTGTGATCCCTATGCAGGAATGCCAGGAGCTGGCAGGCACAGAGTCCCTCGGGAAGCTGGGCACTATTTACCAGTGGAGCTCACCTGCTGGCTGCTGTTCAGCTGCTGGCAGTCTCACCCAGGTTGCTGTGGGGAGGATGTTGAGACAGCTGAACCCACTCAGAGCTTTATTCACAGGGCCTGTAGCTGCGACGTGCATTGACTTCAGAGATAACAGCTACTCTTTGGAAAAGGTAGAAACTGAAAGGAGAGAAACAGAAGGAAAAGGAAAGCTCACCACACAATCAGCTGGGAGGAGAAGGTACAGGAGGTCTTCAGAAGAGAGTCCTCCCCTAAGCATCCTCTCTGCTGACATCTGTCACCTCTCTGCAGACAAATTCCCCATGGTGAGTATATAGGGGTTTGGGGGAGTTTTTTTATACACTCAAATTTATTGCTGGTTGAACTCAATGAGGTCTTTTCTGATCTAAATTATTTTATGATTCTATAAATCATTATATGATTCTAGGATTTTGTTGTGTTCTGTGATGTAAGCTGAGAGCAAGAGCCCAGGAACAGGAAGAGAGATGGAAAAGGAAGGCAATTCTCACACTGTGGCCATTACTTTTCATGGCAGACTGTCGTAACAGGGCTTGCAGGTGCAGGGCTGTGGCAATAAGACAAAATCAACATGGGTTGCGTGGGGGTCCAAGAGATCCCAGCAGCGTGGCAGGGAGCAGGGAGGAGCCTGCAGAGCTCCAGACAGGAGCTTTTCATGTCGCACAGGCTGAGGCTGTGCTCTGCTCTGCTCAACCCAGAGCAAAGCTGTGGCATGGCTGAGAAGCACACACAGCTGGGAAACACTCCCAGTTGGAGCTGTACAACCCTAAATTGTCTCTTTTTATTATCACAACCAGCAGAGCGGGTGATGACAACTTCTCGCTACGATGACATCTCGCCAGCTGCGAGCGAGCCTGCTTAAAGGCAAGTGTCCCCAGCCCCTTGCCTGACTCTCACAGGCCAGCTGGAACAAGGGCATTCCCAAGCATCCCATGGGACTTGGATGAGGTGACTGAGGCCTCATGGCTCGCTGGCCAGCATGGGGCAATGCCAGGTGCTGCACTGGACTTGCCAGGCTCCTGCTGGAGGAGACTGGGGGCCATTAACTCCAAGCTTGGCAGGGGACACATCACTGCAGATGACTGCCATTCCTGTCTCCAGCATCCACCAATGGATGCTGTCATCCTGGGCAGGGACATCCAGCCCTCTGGTAAAACAGATTCACCAGCTGCTGTTTACCAGCAGAGGGGATTGAGCTAAGCCAATCCTGAGTTTGGCTTTGTCTTTAGGGTGAGCCCAGGAGGGATTTTTAAGCTTTCTTCAGCAGTGTGAGGAAAAGGGAGAAGTAAGGAGCAAGCAAGGAATGAAAGTCAAGGCAAAAGAAAAAGTAGGCAGAGGCAATAGAAGGCAGGAAAATAATAGACAAAGGGAGAGGAGAGGAGAGGAGAGGAGAGGAGAGGAGAGGAGAGGAGAGGAGAGGAGAGGAGAGGAGAGGAGAGGAGAGGAGAGGAGAGGAGAGGAGAGGAGAGGAGAGGAGAGGAGAGGAGAGGAGAGGAGAGGAGAGGAGAGGAGAGGAGAGGAGAGGAGAGGAGAGGAGAGGAGAGGAGAGGAGAGGAGAGGAGAGGAGAGGAGAGGAGAGGGCAAAAGGAAACTAATAAAGCATTCTGTGTTTCCTACTTGACTGCTTGTCTCAAACACTGGATTTAAAGTGCAACCTGAAGCAGTATGAGTGTTGGCAATGCTCTATCTAAGCTAAAACATGACAATGACAACATAGCAGGAGCAAAAAATGTGAGTGTGGGCTGTTTGAGAGGGGAGGGAGCCTTTTGTAAGCAATTGTTTGCAGATAGTTTTACAATGATTCAATGCAGTTGATGTAAAATCTGGCTCAGTTGAACTGGGTGTCAGCCAGCTTGTTGTGGCTACTAAAATTTAGCTCAAATTGGTATTTTACACCAAGTATTTTGGGTGAGGAGAGGGGTGCTGCCTTTTTGGCTGGCATCCCTGCTGCCAGCCCCAGGCACAAAGGCTGGTTCTGCTCCCCAAGGCCCCTGCCATGTGCCAGTATGGATGGTTGGCAGGCTTGTCGGGAATCAGGTCAAGGAACTGATCCATGGGAAAAGAGAAAAAGGGAGAGAGGTGTTTGTGGTGGTCTTTTTTCCTACCCTCAGCTAGCTACTAAGTAAAAAACCACCAGGGCCTCTCAGAAAACCTCCAGCAAACCTTCAGCAACACGGATCAGTATTTCCCCAGCTGCCAAGGTAAATACAAGCAGTGAGGGAAAACAACAGCAGTAAACCCCAAAACCCTGCAAGCCTCCTTCATCCACTTTGAAAAATGGTACTGACAGGGGACTCTCTTTGGGGGGAATGCTGGCTGGGTCCCCTCAGAAACCCCCTTGGCAGACCCATGTGCTCCCTGCTGCCCCTCAACTGCTCGCTTTAGGAAATGCTGAGCTGCACATCACCATGTCCCCTGTCAGCACTCAGCAAGCTCATATTAAAACAAGAGGGAAGCCAAGTGGATGAGAAACTGAAAGCCTCCCTGCTGGCTACAGGGAATTCCTTCCCTGGCAGAAAATCATTGCCAGATCTACCAAAAGTCCTGCCAGATTTCTTCCACATAATAAATGAGAGTTCAGATAATTGTCTCAGTGCCACAGATTTTAATTTTTTTTAAGTGTTGCATAGAAAGTACTTGGTGAGTCCCTGGCATTGCTCTGTCAGTGGAAAAGGAATAAGGCTTCCTTGTGTTAGAAGAGATAACAGTGCTCCAGGCTACAAAAGATAACTGTGCTTTTTAATTTAATCTTACAGCCATGACAGCAGTGCAGGGGGTCTCTGCTGCAAATATGCTCAACCTGCATTGACTGATGGCTGTAATATCTGAAACCTGGTGGGTTGCTTTGAGGAAAGTGCCAGAATAAGCATCTTTTGCTTACTATAGAATCTGAGAAGACTGAGATGCAGTCAGATGTAAATGCCTGGTTTGGTAGATAATACACTTGGGGTTCTGTTCAGACTCACTAGGTGCTGGTGGTGGCTTGCTAATAATTACAGTTACATTTTTGAGTGGTATCAAACACTGGGAGATACATTTGGGTCCTGCAGATTATGAGGAGGAAAGAAGACCATTCACTCTTCGTCTTCCTTTTACATTTAACTTTTACATTTTACAGTTAAGGCAGAAACGTCAAGATTTCTGTGCAGATCATTGGAAACCTGTATTGGTAGGGACCAGAGTAAAACATGACTACAATTTTAAAATCTAGTGGAAATGCAGTGCAGGACAACAAATGCAGTTAATAAAACTTCACCTCTTAAACATATTTGATAATATACGTTATTTCAAGCTATAGTTTTTGGATGTTACTTATAGCATAAAAAAATTAATAAATCCCTCATAGTGAGTATTGTTTAGCATCTATATTATTTCAGTTTGCTCCACAAAAGGATGCCAAGAAATGAAACAATGAATTAGAGGGCAGATGCTTTTTATCAAGCGTCCTTAATTGCTACCCAGGTTGCATTTCTGGCAGATGGGCTGGAGACCTCTGCAAAGGGCACTCATATTGATGAAAGATGCCACAGTGATGGGCATGTGAAACACCAGCAGCAACCTGGGTAGCTGTCACAGGCACAGGTCCAAACCAGTCTATTGCAGCAGAGATTTTTCAAAGTGCCAGCCATGCCCATGGCCCAAGGAACAGCTTTTTAACTCACCTGTGAGAAGCAAAAATATGGGGAGGAGACCCACAGTAGATGCCTGCTGTTAACAAAGCAGGGGCCACGAGTTGGACTGCTTCAGACCTAAATTGGCTGCCACCTTTTCTTTCCTACATACCCTTCAAAATAATGGGTAGTGCTGTGTCAGTCCCTTTCTGAACACTGCCCCACAGGTTTAATTACAGTTTGTCTCTGAAGGCACAGTGCCTGCTCTGCTCCTTGATCTGCTGTGAGCTTGGTGGCACCAGGGACCCTTTTTTGTCACCTTGGCAGACCCCACACACTCACTATTCTCATCTACAGTGGGGATTTTTGCAGGATTCAGCAAACTCATGCCCTGGTCCTACAAATTGCTTCTGGAGGAGCAGGCAGCCAACACAGGGAAGTGCAAAGAACCAAATTAGGGAACAACTAATTAATTTTCCAAGTATCTTCTTTTGTCTTTTGATTTACCAGGCCTTGTAAAGGGCAGGGGCAGACAGTTTAGTTGCACTTGGGTCTCTTCAGGGTGAGTTTGGCTGGTGTAGTGTTTTTTTTATGGACCACTCTGATGAGTCCCCATAGTAATTTTCCCCAGGAAATACAGGACTAGCTTTGTCACCAGTGGATTCCTTTTCCTTGTGTACCTTTCCTTTCTCCAAGTTCTCCCTGAAATGATGGGGACTATTTGTAAGAAATCACATGTTTTGGCATAAAAACACCTGATCTCAACTCAGCTTACCCAGATCAGAAGCAAATTTAAGCCAAATCACAAGAGTATCCCCTCTGCTTTTGGTATTGATAGAAACTGGGGAGAAAGTAGGAAGATTTAAGCTTAAATGGTCTCTCTTAGCCACTGCCAGCCTGCCTGAGCAAGGAGCATGGGTGGTATGGGCTGCACCCATCACCTTCAGCCTCTTAACACAGATGCACACAGTCTGGGCTCAAAGACTTTTTAAACATCCTTGGCCCAGCAGAAAAGCACACATAAACCATTAAATTATTGGCCATGAATCACAAATCCATCATTTGAAAGACAAGTGTCCTTGGAAATTGCTGAGGGATGCAGATCATCCTCTTAAAATTCTCCGTGGCTCTTGGCACAACACAAAATGAAAAGGTGAGAGGAGTGGCGACGCTCGCTGGGTTACACACCAGGCTCTCCTGGTGGCAGACACAGCAAACAGAGCTGCAGAATCACAGAATATTCTGGGCTGGAAAGGGCCCACAAGGATCATCCAGTCCAGCTCTTAAGAGAGTGACCCATCACTTGGGTCAAACCCACTACCTTGGAGTTATTAGTGCCATGATTCAACCAGCTGAGCTCATCTCAGGGAAGACATTGGGAAGCAGGTTTCTGGTGCACAGCAAACACCAGCAGGTCTGGGACAGAAAGCAGGAGGAGCTACAGTATGTTTGCACTTCTTCTTTGGATGACAAAAACTGAAGTAATACAAAAATCTCGCCAGTTTTCCCTAATTTGGTAGCAATATGCTATCTCTTATATTCAATAAGCTGAGAACTTGTGGTTTATCCAGAAGAAAAGGATCTTCTCCAGGTTTCCACACTGCCATAGATTAACATCCTTCTTCAGATGCTGCCCTAGCAGCATCTCATCTTAAGCTTTCTCATCTTAAGCTTTCTCATCTTAAGCTTTCTCCCTATGAGCACTGGAGCCTCTGCCCAGGCAATGGCTCCAACTGCCCAGTCACCAGGCAGGACATGGATCATGGAGCCCATCCCAGGACCCAGCAAAGTCACCCTGCTGTCAGAAGGGAGGGTGATGCATCTCCCAGCTGCCTGGATAAGCCTATCAGCTCAGAGTTGTGTAATGTGTTTCCTTAATGGATCACTGTAAAACACCAAGAGATCCTGAGGCAGCCTGACACCTGTAATTGGTTGGAGGAGCAGATGCTGCTTTGGAAGGTGACTTGGCAGGGGAAGGCAGGGCATTTAGGGGAAGGCAGAGTATTTTTCCCTCACACTTTTCTCTCTGCCTGGTCACAGCAGGTTATTTTACATTTGTTTAAACTGGTTAGAGAGTAATTGTTTTTCTTTTGAGTAAACCCAAGTTGAAACAAAAGAAAACTGTCCGATCTTAAGATATAGAAAGAGGATGTGGTATAGAAAAGAGGAGAAGAGGGCAAGGCTGTGTAAAATTACACTGTCTGAGAAAGTCACAGAGATTTAACTGCTTACAATCCCATTAGGCTTGCGCTGAAGAAGGCAAATCTGGTTTAAGCTGGAGGAGGGTTTCCAAAGCCTCTGCCATCACGGGAAGCCTGGAGCAATTCCTGCCTGGCTGATGTTTACAGCAGACACCCAGCACTTGCTGGGGTGGCAGCTACTGCCCTGCACTGCCTTGCTGGCTCCCATGGCCAATCCCCCTGTCTTGCCCCAATCACAGTTATTTGGACCTGCTAGAACATTGCCCCAGAGCTGGCAAACTCCCCCCCAAGGATTTACAGTGCTGTCTTGTCCTCTCCAGTGTGCCGGGGAGGAGGGCCAACCCTCTGGGGCAGCCAGTTTTGGGCCAGCATGGTAGCCTGGGATGTGTCATGCTGGCTGCAAGGTGCCACACAGCTGTCCCCAAAGGGCACTGCTGTGGCCTGCTGCAAAGGGAGATGACGGGCAGAGCTCAAGTCTCATGGAAAAACATGAATTCCTGAAATGATGGCATGGGTCATGCCAGGTCCCGAGACGTCAGGCTGGGTGAGCTCTGACAGGTTTGTGCAGGTTGAGGAGCATCACTGCTCATGTAGGGCTGTGTGTTTCACACTAAGAGCCAGCTCCAAGCAAGATGTTGAGCTGTAGAGTGGCAGGTTAATCCCTTGTGGGAGCTGAGATTGCACAAGATATTTGGGAAACTGAAAGCTAACTCAGATGGAATCAGTAGGGCCAAAGGAACTGTAGCCAGCCCTCATTTCAGCAACACCACACTGCAGTGCTCATTTCATCTGAGGAAGAAAAATCCCTTTGAGCCTGGATAACCTAGCATCAGTCAGTCCTGGAGTGTTTGAATTAATACCTGCTTACTATTTTTACTTTTAATATTTTAAAATAACTAGCTAGGAAGTTACTTACATCTTTTTCATATCCAAATTGCAGGAACACAATTTTTTTTGCACTGACGGAGTTGTAATTTAAACCACTAGTTAATTCTTTCTCAGTATTAACATTCCAAGAAGCAAAACAAGTATCAAGACAACAAGGCAGAGTGAAGAATATTTACACTATCATTTGTCATATGTTGGTCTTCAAATGGCCATCACCATCCTCATTATTATGCATATTATGATTAATCATTAGCAGTTCAATGTTCATCTTCAGGAATTCCCTGAGCTTATTTCCCAGTCTTCTCTTATACAATTGATAGGTCCTGAGGAGTTAATTGCTATGAAATTTAGTTGCAGATGATGCACAGAAATTTCAGAAAATATGGAAAATAACTTCAATATTAACAAGGCACAAAGATAAGAAAATGTGAAGTGGGCAAATCAATATTTGGTGATGATAAGACACTTTTGTTAGTATTTTATAGTGACTTTCCATTCTGGACAGAGTACCGACTTCCGATGTCCTTGTTAATATGCCTGTATGCTTCAGAAAGCAGAAATTGTGAAACATTTCTGTTTTGATTCTTATGTTTTCCTCTCTCACTTTATTTAGGGGCTTCATCTGCCTGTACTATCTCGAGCAGCCTTAGGACAGGAAGGTTAGGTTGGCACAGCTCCTTGCCTGCTCAAAGCTCAAACTGAAGCTAGAACTTCTTAGATACCTGGATTTAGTCTTGCTTCTTACAGCTCAGCATTTTTGCTGATTTAGCATATAGAATCACAGAATTGTTTGTCTTGGAAAAGGCTCTAAGATCAACTGTTAATCCAGTACTACCAAGTACACCACTAAACCATGTCCCCACTTGCCACATCTGTACATCTTTTAAATACCTCCAGGAATGGGGACTCCAACACTTCCCTAGGCAGCCTGTTCCAATGCCTGACAACCTTTTTGGGAAATAAATTTTTCCTAGTATCCAGTCTAAACCTCCCCTGGTGCAACTTGAGGCCACTAGTTGCTTGGGAGAAGAGACGGACCCCCACCTGGCTACACCATACTTTCAGGCAGTTGTAGAGAGTGATAAGGTGCCCCCTGAGCCTCCTTTTCTCCAGGCACCATGCCAGGCACAGTCCCAGGTCCCTTCTGGGTCCCATAGCAGCCAGTCATTGTTTTGCAGTGCAAAGGTACTGCTAGGCTGCACCACACCAAGCTCCTGATCCAGAAGGGGATTTAGTGGCTATGGTTAGCTCAGCCACAGCTCCTGAGCCTAAATCCAGAAATGTGAACTTCAAAATCCTGTGCAAGCTGCTGCTGACACTTGGAGAGGGTTCAGATTTGGGGCTATGGGCTATCCCCCCTAGCAGAGGGATCAGGAGCTGCAGCCCAGCCAAGGCCACCCTGCAGGGATGCTGCTGGAGACCTGCTTTGGGAGATGGTTCATCGTGCTGAGCACAGCTTCTTGTCCCATGGAATGTGGTTGTCCTCCTGTCATGGCCAGGCCTGGGTGACCAGAGAGCTACCCTAAACTGCAGAGGAACAGATTCAGACAGCAGCAAGGGGCCTGAGCTGAGGAAGCACCTTCTCTCCTCACATAAGAGGCACAATTTAAAGCAAAGCCCTGAGCCTGTGTTTGCTAAAGATCTCCTGGCTCATTGTGCAGAAGCTTCTCCAAGACCCCCTCTCCATCCCTATCTGCAGTACCTGAACCATAGGCAACTGCCTCTGGGCACAGCCTTCTCTTCTTGGACATATGTGAAAATGTTAGTCTGAAAATGTCTTATTTAAGCTACAACCAGTGGCTCAAGTACATTGTATAGCCACAATATATATTTATAAATGTAAATAAGTGCATATAGCAGAGAAATATAAATTTGTGTTCATTATGTAGTATTAATATCTGTTTCATATATAAATGCTCTATGTGTGTTTATATGGATTATAAACTTTGTTTATATGGACACATTATATGCAAAATATGTATTTGTCTATGGTAGTTTTGCATTTTATATACTTAAGGTTGCACTTTCCCTTCAGTTGTGGGTGGAGAGGCTTTGATGCTGTGCTGGGTGCATCTCTGAAACACAGCATGCAAAAGGGAAACACAGCCCAGTTCTGATTGGATTAATCCACCCTGAGTGATGCTCCAAAAACATCACTTTGAGGTTTCGATAGGAGAGAAGCAGAGGAGGCCACTTTGCTGCAGAAGGGAAAGGTGTTTTTGCAATGTGCTCCTGGCAGGAGAGAAGGGAGCGACGGTGAGTCTGCGTGTCCGTACAGTGGGGTCCTGGATGCTGGATGTGCTCGACCCACACTGGGAGGCACAGACACTCATGGAGAGGAGAAAGGGTGAGGGAAGATGCCAAGGGAGGTTTGACCATGCTGAGACTTGTCAGGGATGGATTCCTGTGCTACAGCTCTGATCTGCCACAGGACACTGTGGGCACTGGGGACTTGGCAGATGTGCCAAGGGGAAAGTGACCATGCAAAGTTTGGGGCTCCTTGGAGATGACCAGGCTGCTCCTCCCAGCATCTAGGAAGCAAGATTGTTCCTCAGTCAGGTCAATACTCCTAAAGCAACAAAAAGGTGTTGGTTTTGTTCTAGATCAGAACAGAGGGAGGAAAAAATTTAAAAACCTGGAAATATTTGTGACAATCCCCCTGTTCTTGCAAGGAAAGTGATTCTCTTCCCAGTGGTGAGCATGTGGTGGTGGTGCCTGTGCAAGAGGCACACTTGGCAGCACATCCTTGTCCTGCTCAGCTTCACACCCCAGATGGGGTCTGCCCCTGGGCAGAGCATGGCTGGGAAAGGCCAGATCAGGTCCTAGACAGCCCACCTGAGCTGTGCTGCTGTGAGCAGAGGGAAGCCATCTGGCTGGGACAGAGGGAGAGAGCCTGTGGCTGCTGTGCCACGTGTGAGGTTCCCGACTGCCATGCAGAAGCTTGACTCTGCAGAGCTGTTTAGGAGGGCTCTGCTCTGCTTGGAGGGAAAGAGCAATTATCTGCCCTGCCAGTGAGTTCTTGGGTTTATGTATAGCCCCGCGCCTTCCCCTAAAAAAGCTTCAGTGCAGAAATTGCAAAGCTGAAGAGATCCTCTGCAATTAGGGGAGAAGACATCCCTCTTTCAGCTAACCCGAGAAAAAGAGCTGAATGAAACCCTGCATTGTTAATGTGCTCTGGCTTAGTCAGTGGGGAGGGTAACAAACAAGGCAGACTTGGTTGGGATAAAAAAAGCGTCGAGTATGGCGAGATTATGAAACAATAGGTACTGATAGAGAGGCAGCACAGAGCCAGCCGCAGAGCAGAAGCTTTACTGAATGCCTGGGCTTGAATGAATCCTAATGATAATCACGGGCTACATGGCAATTTGTTTAAATAACGTGCCTCCTGCTTCCTCCCAGCCCAGCAGAATGAGTCCCTACATGTTAATTGCTTCATTTTGAACAGAAAGCTCCTCTCTGTGTGGCAATAATATATATTTAATTTTCACTGTTTATTTACTCTGCCCTTCTCCAAGCCTTTTGCTGTCTATGAAGGCATCTGCTGCTGTCATTTTGTATTTCAAACAAAGGTGTTTGCATTGAAGCTCTGAAGCAGTTACAGGGAATCTCTCAAGGAAAAATAGAAAGGATGCATGGGATGAGTGAGATTTTAGGAGGGATGAGGAGTTGTTGTGCCAACCTACAGGTCACTGGTAAGCACCCCTGCACCACAAGTCTCTGAACTTTGTGAGGGGTTGGGACAGGCTGCAGCTTGACCCTCTCTCAAGCATCCTGCTCCTTTCCAAACAAAATGCTGTTGTGGAGAGTGAGGAACACCCAGGAATCTATCACTTCAGGTTAACATCAACTGCATTCACTGGGCTTGCTCACTGGAGAGCCTGGCATGTTTATGGTTTATTGGAGAGCAATAATAATAATAACAATCATAATCTGGAATTTTAGCAAGATTCCTCACTGATTAGGTTCCATTTCACTGCTAGAGCAGAAGCAGACTTTGCCACACCACTGTAACACTGGTGGAAGCAGAAGCAGATGCATTAGCACCTTTCTGGGCATCTATAGCCAGATTTCTTGGTGCTGCTGCTGAACTTAAACCTGATTCTCCTCTTCTCTCTCTGTCCCCTGTTCAGTTTCACCCAAAAGCCTTTCTTGAAGGGTGATTAACCCATTATTGCTACACATTTTTTCTCATTAACATCCAAAGAGGAGCAGGGAATTCAGTCCCAGCTGGTTTTGTGCACAGTAGTTTATAGGTGTGAATTAGCATCCTCTAAGTTGAATTTCCTCCCGTGGGTCCTTTGTTCCCATCTGACTGTGAGTCCAGCATCTCCTGCAGACTGCTACATTAGCTCATTTAATTTACACTGGTTTTAAAAATGGTTTTCACAAGGATCATCTAAAATGTGGTTGTGAAGGTCATCCAGTTCCAAAACATCCTATTCTCCAGAATACCTCCCACCAAAGCTTGCTGACTAAAATGCCTCTACCACACTGTGGGATACTTACAAAGGGGTTACAATTATTTTAAAAATGCACTAGGATATACTGGGGGAAAAAAAGCAGGATTTTGTCTTTTGCCTTTTGCAAATGCAAAGAGTGTTTCTAGTAGCTAATTTTGTTGGACTTACAACCTACCTAAAAGCAGCAAGATTGCTATTTGTTTCCTGCAATTAAAAAGAAAAAAAACCAAAAAAACCAAAAAAACAAAAAGAGGGGTTTTTTCTTCATTAATATCATTAAGGGCATTAGAAAATATTTAAACAGTGACATATCCAAATGGCACAAAGTACCCATATGCAATAACAGTTTTGACTGTAAAATATTATTTAGCGTAATGCCTTTATTATGGGTAGGGCATGTTGCTGTGGCCCCACAAGGAGATGTCACAGAGGAAGGTGTGCCTGGGAGGAGCACTGCCTGGAGAACAGATGAACCTTGGGCCTGATGCTATTTGGCTGCTTCAGCCTCGTGTAGTAGCAAAGTGTTGGAGAAGAAGCAAGTCCCTGCTTATTGCTGTCGCTCACCATCCCCTTGTGAAGCTGGCATGAAGAATCATACTTCCAGATAACTCCCAAGGTGGCCTCTGCCTGCACTTCAGGCAAAAGGCTTGGTGGCATTGTACAGGTGACTGTTTGCTCCTGAAAATCATTACCAAGATCAGCTCCTTTCTAGCTACAGGACTGAAGATGGTCCAATCATCACATATCCTGCACAGCTTCAGTGTTCAGATTGTACTGAAAAACATATTATAATCAGTTTTGCTTCCAAGTTTTAACAAGCTTTTAGCTACATCACTTCTAATAATAGAATCATAGAATCACAGAATAGGGAGTTGGAAGGCACCCACAAGGATCCCCAAGCCCTGCACAGACCACCCCAAGAGTCACACCAGATGCCTGAGAGCTCTGTCCTAATGCTTCTTGTACTCTGTCAGGCTGGTGCTGTGACCACTTCCCTGGAGAGCCTGTTCCAGTGCCCAGCCACCCTCTGGGTGAAGAACCTTTCTCTAATCTCCAGGCTAAACCTCCCCTGACACAACCTCAGGCCATTGCCTCGGGTCCTGTCACTGGTCATGAGAGTGAAGAGATCAGTGCCTGCCCCTCCTCTTCCCCTCATGAGGAAGCTGCAGACTCCAATGAGGTCTCCCCTCAGTGTCCTCCAAACTAAGTAGGTGAAGTGACCTCAGCCACTCCTCATCTGGCTTCTTCTCAAGGACCTTCACTACATTCATAGACCTCTTTTGGACACTCTCTAACAGCTTCATGTCTGTCTTATACTGTGGCACCCAGAACTGCCCCCAGCACTCGAGGTGAGGCTGCCCTAACTCAGAGCAGAGCAGGACAATCCCCTCCCTTGCCCAGCTGGTGATGCTGTGCCTGATGCACCTCAGGACAGGGTTGGCCCTCCTGGCTGCCAGGGCACTCCTGATTCTTTTTCAACTTGCCATTGACCAGGACTCCCAGATCCCTTTCCTCAGTGCTGCTCTCCAACCTCTCATTCTCCAGTCTGTCCACACATCCAGGGTTGCCCCATCCCAAGTGCAGAATCTAGCACAGTTGGTGACTGCCCAGACCTCAGATTTGTCAAGGTCTCTCTTCTGGGCCTCTCAATCCTCAAGGGAGTCAATAGCTCCTCCCAAATTAGTGTTGTCAGTGAACTTAGTTTCTCTTCCAGTCCTGTGTCCAAGTAATTAATGAAGATGACCAAGAGCACATGGCTGAGGATGGAGCCCTGTGGAACCCCACTAGTGACAGGTTCCCACTCTGATGTCACCCATCCACTATAATCCAGTGTACCTGATCCGTGAGCCAGCTGCTCAGCAATCCATGGCGCGTTTATCCAGCTGTGTGCTGGATATTTTATCCAGAAGGACACTGTGAGACTATTGAAAGCTTTGCTGAAGTCCAAGATTACACCTACTGGCTTTTGGAGATAACTGTTGTAGAAGGACGTTAGGTTTGATAAGCAGGACTTTCCCCTCATGAAGCCATGCTGGCTATAACCAATGTCTGTGTCATCCAGGTGTTTTCAATACCTCTCAGAATAATCTTTTCCATGATTTTACTGGGACTGGTCTGGATGTCTTTGTAGATGGCCAAGGCAACTCAGTGAGAAATCAGGATTTGTGCTTATTCCTCTCCTCAGAGGATAAAGGAAAGAGAGCCAGGTGAAAGCAAGCACTGGGCCTTGGTAGGGCATCCAGCTAACTAAGGGAATGTGTTGGATATGTTTTCTGGAGCACATGGACACAAAGAAGTGCAGCCTGGCTGCAGGCCAGCACAACTCCATACGAGGACAAGATCATGCAGCCCAAGAGAGGAACTGGGCAGCGATCATTGAAGCTTAACTTAGTCGAGTTGCAGAATGACTCCAGGCTCTAGGAGGAGTCAAAGCCACTGAGCAATTCCCCAGTCAAGCTAACACCAGCAGCTGCAGATCCTTCCACATCAATGCAACTGGGTTTGCACTGGTATAAATCATGTGCGTCGCTAGATTCAGACACAGGAAAATGAGAAAGGAAGAGAAACAAAGGGCAGAAACAGAAAAAGCTCTAAAAGGGAACTTTCTTATAGACCAATCCTGAAAGCAACAATCAGGTCTGACAATAAGGCACAGCTATGCAGTTCACTGCCACACAAGGTCACAGTTTACCTTCCCCCACCACCGCCCGCAGTGGGAGGCTCATTGTGGAGCGACGGATGCAGAGCCGAGTTGACAGCCAAACCTGGGGGATCTGGCTGTTTCCCCAGGATGGATCTGACATCCCTGGCTCTTAGGATGAAGACAAAGGGTGAAATATTATGATTGCCATTCCACAGAGGAGAACGAATAGCAGCACGGTCAAGGCTATCTGCACGGCAGGGCAGCCTTATCAGCTCGGGAATAGCAGAGTGCTATCCTGAAAAGCACGTCTAGCGAGGACACAGCTATTTCAGTAAAACTGGGGTTTGTTGTTTTTTTTTTAGCAGTGTAACACCCTCCTGAATGCAGTGAGCAGTGATGCAGCTACAAGCAATGTTTTTGACAGTTTAACACTCACTAGCTCAGAAGCTCCTTCCCACTTGCATGGCTGTGTTAGCTGGGAATATCAGCCCTTCCCTCTCCTCACTGACATAGCCGGCCTGCTTCACCTGATTGAGACTTTGTGTGACCTGGGACAAAATACTTAGGGTAGAGTTTTACCAGAGTCTTGCTGGCATGGGCAACGTGTGATTTTGTACCAGCTACAGTCACCACCTCCTTCTTTCCCACCCCACCGTGACAGCAGCAGCACCACCAGCAAATAGAAAATGCAAAGGATTTTGGTTTTGTCCTCACCATTTGGTCCAGCTCTGGCTCCTCTCCCCAGAGCCCCAACTTTCAATGTGTTTATGCTGTTGTGAAGCCTCAAGGCAGCTCTGTTTGCTTTCTTATCCCAACCAGCATGGCTCTGCAAGGCAAACCTCCAGCAATACATGGAGAATAGGAAAAAAGGCCATCTGTCACTACTGCTCACTCTGTCTGAGGAAATAATTCAAGTAGCTTCAGCAGAGATCTTTTGCTGCATGACATGCATCTCCTACAGGGATTTTAGCTGACAGAATTGTGTTGACCATCGCTTTTTGAATAGATACAAAATTTCCCAGATTTTGGGAACTGTCAGCCTGCAACAAATAAATGGCTGTTGTATCACTTATTTTAACATTAGTGAGGAAATGGGTTTTTAGAGCAAATGGAAAAAAGATTATGAATTGAGAGAGAACTGAAGAAATGGACTAAAGCAACCCAATCCTTTAGTAAAGAAATCTCTGGGAAAGTACAGACTCTTAAGATAATTAGATGGCCCTCCCTTTACTGTAACATCTGAAGGTGTGTTCACACTCCCTACTCAGGGAGCTTAATTTAGGAATTATAACTACTACATTCAAATTAGTCATGAGTGACTCAGACTGCTCAGACTTGATTCCTCAGACAATGGAGAGATGGAGTTGTGACAGGCATTAGGGTACAAGCAGTCTGAACATGGCCTTGGCTGCCTCACCTTCCTTCGATGAGTTCTGACATCCCTCTGAAGAGGGAAGCGCTATTTCCATCCTACACACAGGAAAAGATGACTTTGTCTGGAGCAAGCTACCAACTTGCTTGAAAAATGTCTCTTCCACCAGCTTATCTTGATTTTGCCAGCATTTACTTTGGCCAAGAGCAGCACTTTCCCCACACAAAATCCTCACCAAACTACTGCAACCATTATTCACTATAACATTTGTTCACTTACAAAAAGGTCATAAGCCCTCCTATACTGAGTACAGATATTTTAAGGGAAAAGGGAATTTAGATTTCTCAACAATGGGGATTTTAACATGTACTGCTTGCCAATATAATGAGGACATCCAACAAAAATGACTCAAGTTTTCATGTTTGAAGCTAGGAAGTGTCTTGTCTACTAACATGCCAGAGTTTTCCATGGAGTGACTTGGCTTCAATTTTTGCTCTCCCTATATTATGTTAAATTAAATTGCAGGCACAATGCAACCTAAATACATACACACAAAGATATAAACTCTTTTCTTGGCATGCTCTGGAATGAAGGAATAGTGATCTTAGTTTTATTTACTCACTTCACACTGAATTTCTGGCATTTTAGCAGTTGACTCCCCATAAGAATGTTTTTTCAATCTCATTTAATCCCCAGCCCATCTCTCTTGATTGCAGCAAAGGAAATTCCAGTGTCTAAGAAATCATTCCTCTTCCCAGGAAGTGTCAGACATTAGGACTATGTGGAGGGACAAAGAGCTCTTCTGCTGACTCATCTTGGCAGCCAGATCAGGTCAGCTTTCTTAGCTCCAACACAGAGCTAGAAAAGGAGCCAGGAAAAGCTGAAATGTCTGGATGGGGAAACTAAAATAAAGAAAATATTAAAGGGCTCTTACACAAGCCAGGTGAGGTGGGAAATGGTACTTCCACCTCTTTGTTCTTACAAATATTCAACAGACAAAAATTCAACATTCAAGCCACCAAGATTTGCCTCAACAGAGAGCTTATACATGAAGCACTCAAGAAAAGCAAAGGTACAAAGGTACACCTGAGAGCTCTCCCTAATCCTGTGCACTTTTGTCTGGAAATCTGTATCACTGAAATGCTGCAGTGTATCCAAAGAAGGGCAACATGGCTGTTGCAGGGTCTGGAGCACAAGTCTTTTGAGCAGTGTCTGAGGGAGCTGGGGATGTTTAGCTGAGAAAAGGAGGCTCAGGGGGGACCTTGACTCTCTACAACTGCCTGAGAGGAGGGTGAAGTCATCTAGGGGTCAGTCTCTTCTCCTGTGTAACAAGTGACAGGAAAAGAGCAAATGCCCCCCAGCTGTACCAGGGGAGGTTTAGATTGGATACTAGGAAAAATTTCTTCCCTGAAAACGTTGTCAGGCGTTGGAACAGACTGCCTAGGGAAGTGGTGGAGTCCTCATTCCTGCAGATAGAACATGTAGATGTGGCACATGAGGACAAGTTTAGTGGTGGACTTGGCAGTCCTGGGTTAATGGCTGGGCTTGAGTATCTTAGAAGTCTCTTCCAACCTAAGTGCTTCTATATTTCTATGAAGTCCAAGATATTTATACTGAAAACTATTTTATTGCAGAACTGGGCAAGGGAAGGAACAGTGAAGAGGAGTGAAGAAGCACTTAATTTTTTTCCAAATCTTCCATAATAGCCTTCCTGAAAGTACCTTAGCAGCTTTGTATTGGACACATTTATGCAAGCAGTTCTTCACTAAGCAAGAAGTATTCCATTTCCAGAAGCAACAGTGGTTTTCAACACCTTAGGTTCCCTGGGGGGCTGGATCCTCGGGCCTTAAAGCCTGGATTCAGAGAGAAAGGTATGAAACAATGTTTTACTGATTTACTTGTGGACTTTTGTGGAACCTTATCTCAGCCATGAGCTCAACTGGCTGTCAGTATGCAAGGCAACATCAACACAAACTGATAAGAAAGATGAGTGAGTACACAAAAATAATCTAAGAACTCAGATGAAGTAAAGAAATTCCCACTATAGAACCTGGCTCCTTCTGCGGTTTTTGCACACAGCTGTATGAATGGCAGTGCACTCCCAAGAAAGCCTGGGGAAAGGAAAAACATCCTGAATATTCATGACAGTCTGTATTCTCATGAGCATTTGCACCTGAATACCATGTCCTGCCATCTCTGAAAGCTCTTTTCTATCGTGGGATTAGAATTGTGCTGAATGGCATTTGAGAGACCCAATGCACAGCATGAAGTTTCTCTCTGCAGAGAATCCATGGTACTGGATCCTGATTTTTTTGTGGAAGAGCACCTTTTCAGGAAATCCTTGCCAGGTGTTTCTAGCCTTCTAGTATCTAATTAGGACTTTTATCTTATTGGAATAGCACCACCTGATTTCATCTACCCCCAAAGCACCACAGGCAGTCCCAGTATTATAAAAATTACAACTCCTCTGATCTATATGTAACTTGTATCATGTGTCCTTCACTTCTATTGATTTGTGGATATGAAAATGAAGTCTTTTTCAGACTTCATATCTTGCTGCCACAGTATAATGTCAGAAGGACACAGGAAACATTATTTATACAAAGTTTTTTACTCAAAGAGAGAGGGTGTCAAAATTGTAACATTCAAAGGTTAAGAAAACATTTTGGGTGTAAACAATTAGTGAAAATACCTCAACCATTTCACTGGGAAGTATGATTCATTCCTGTTAAAATAAATTGGCTACTAGTAAATATATTGCTAATCTTAACTGAAATTTACTTTTTACTGAATTGCAACTTTTGGGCAAAGCTGGGACTGGGAACAGGTCTGGGGAAACATCTGGATTCATTGCCAGGTGCTGAAATGTCTGGTTGAGACACAGGTTAACTCACATTCTATTTCTGTGGCCAATGGAATTAAATCTAGCCTTGCTTCTTTTAAGAACTCTCTCACAAAACTTATTTTCAGGTGAAAATTGGTCTTGCTTTCCATTTTGATGAATAGATTATAATAAGATTTTATTCACTTCTTTTTTTGTTTTAGAGTTCTCCTGTGTCACTGATTATAAAACAAGAAGTTTTTTTTACTTTTGCAGAAGATATACAGTTACATTGTGCAGTATTATAAATGCATCTCATTCTGTTTAAGATGAGAAATGAGCAAATTTAAGCCACAAAAGCTGGCTCTTTCCATATTTTTGGTGAATGTGGCAGCTATTTGAGTATTTTATATTTACCAAAATGTTTTCCATTTCAAACACCAGCTTTGATGAAGACAGCCTCCTCTCTGTTTTAAAGCAAGTCTACATTAAGCTCAAGGTAGCAGCTTCTAATGTTAAATATTCTTAACCACAGCAGTCTTCAGAGAGAGTTGTTTGCTGGATGCAGTTAGATACAGTGATTAGAATTTCTTTAAATACTTCCTCCTTTACCCATGAACATAAGAAATATAACTCTAGGTGAAGCATTTGAATGAACACAGAATGGGTGAGCTGGGAAGGGATTTCCAGATGTCACCTGGTCCAACCCTCCTGCTCATGCAAAGCCACCCAGACCCAGTTACCCAGAACCATGTCCAGCTGGCTTTTGAATACCTCCAAGGATGATGACTCCACAACCAGCCTGGCCAAGCTATGCCAGTGCTCAGCAATCCTGATGGTACAAAACATTTCCTGATGTTCAGAGGGAGCCTCCTGCATATGTTTCTGCCCATTGCCTTTAGTCCTGTCACTGTGATCCACTGCAAAGACCCCGGCTTTGCATTCCTTCCACCCTCCTTCCATATGTCTTACATGCACTGATCAAATTCCCCCTGAGCCTTCTCCAGGCTGAACAGTCTGTGCTTTCTCAGCCCTGCCCCATAGGGAAAATGCTTCACCCTTAATCACCTTTGTGGCCCTTCTTCAGCCTCTCTCCAGCGTGTCTCTGTCTTTTGTACAAGGAGTCCAGGACAGGACACAGCAGTCCAAGTGTGGCCCCACCAGGGCCGAGTAAAGGCAAAGGACCACCTCCCTTAAGCTGCTGGCAGCATTTTGGCTAACGCAGCCATGGATACCATTCACTTTCTGTGCTGCAAGGGCACATTGTTGGCTCAGTTCACCTTGTCCACCAGGACCTGCAGGTTCCTTTCTGCCAAGCTGCTTCCCAGATGGATAGCCCCCAGCCTGTTCAGACAGATGGGGTTGTTTCTTCCCAACTGCAGGACTTTGCACTTCTCCTTGTTGAACTTCATAAGTTTCCCATCAGCTTATTTCTCCAACTTGTTGTGGTCCCTCTGGATAGCAACACAACCCTCTGGCATATCAGCCAATCCTTTCAAGTTTGTGTCAGCTGCAAACTCCCTAAGGTGCACTCTGCACTGTTCTGTATCATCCAGAATGTTAATGAGGATGTTAAAGAGGATTTGAGCCAGTATTGACCCTGGAGTACAGTGCTGGTTACTGGCCTCCAACTAAACTTTGTGTCAGTGACCTCCCCCTGGGCCTGGCCATTCATCCAGTTTTCAGTCCACCTCACTGCCTGCTCTTACCACAACCTATTAGGATCTTATGATGTTCCCAACACTAGATCTGTAGTTAATTACTGACTTGTCCTATTAGTGCCTGCTCCTTCTCACTCCATTTCCTCTCATCAGCAAGGTATTGCTCACCATCTGGGCCCCCATGCTTATCTAGCTTCTCTTCAGCTAAGTGGGCAATTAACCTGTTTTGCAGCTGTAAACCCATAGGTGGGGCAAGAACATTCCTCTTGGCGTCAGAAGTCATCAGCTTCCATCCATCCTTTTCTCCAGAGGTTTTTCTTACCTTGATAGTGCAAGGCAGACACTGCTGTCTCCCCTGTTCCAGATGGGTTTGAGGCTCTTCAAGCTCTTCAGACTCAGAGAAGACCCTGTCTATCTCCCTTTCATGTTCTCTGGTGTGCCACCTGCTCACTGAACTCATCCAGCTGGCAGCACAGCTTCTCCAAGACAGCACACCTCTGGAAGGACAGAGGGCCATTTTTCTTGGCCTCAGACAGAGGTCACAGGCAATCCCTGGAACCTGGGACTTGCTGAGCTGCATCAGACATTTGAAGCCAGGCTGTGTGGAAGCTGTACTGGGATGGCATGGCAAGGTTCTGGTAGCAGGGGTCTACAGAAGTGGCTTCCATGGGAAGATGCCAGAAGCTTCCCCCATTTCTGACAGATCCAGCTGGGTCCAAGATGGACTTACAGCTGGCCAAGATCAAGCCCAGCAGAGACAGTGGCAGAGCCCCAAAATAACAGATTAAAAAGGGGTGGGGGGGGGGGGGGAAACTGCACCATTTCTGCCAGAGAGAGGAGTGAGAACATGAGAGAAACAGCCCACAGACACCAAGGTCAGTGGAGGGGCAGGAGGTCCTCCTAGCACTGGAGCAGAGATTCCCTGTAGTCCCTGGTGCAGCCCATGGTGAGGCAGCTGTGCCACTGCAGCCTGGGGGATCCATGGGGGAGCAGAGATCTCCCTGCAGGCTGTGAAGGGCCCCACCCAGAGCACACGGATACCCCCAAGGAGGCTGTGACCCAGAACAGGTCCCAGGGGGACACATGCTGGAGCTGTCTGTTCCTGAAGGACTGCACCCAGTGTAAGGGATCCATGCTGGAGCAGCCCATGAAGAACTGCATCCTATGGAAAGGACTCACAGTGGAGAAGTTCTGGAGAACTGTCTCCCAAGGGAAGGAACCACAGTGGAGCAGGGGAAGAATGTGAGGAGTCCTCCCCCAAGGAAAAAGGTGCAGCAGAGACAACATGTGATGAACTGACCACAGCCCCCATTCCTTGTCCCTCTGCGCTGCTGGGGGAACGAGGTAGAGCAAATTGGGAAAAAAATTAAGCCCAGAAAGAAGGGAGGTGTGGGGGGAAGGTGTTTTAGGATTTAGACTTTATTTATCATTATCCTACTCTGATTTGAGGAGACTTCAAAGGGAGATGATAAAATTGCATTCTAATTTCCTGAGGTTTACACCATAATGCTGACAAGGTTGAAAAGTTCTACCCAATACTGTCACGTGACAGCAAGGCTAAAAGGAAGGAAAACACAGGCCAGAGTTAAGACAAAAGTAGTAAATTCTAAGGTGAAAGACTTTGAGAAAGCTGTTTGTATTTGAAAATTTCATAATAAGGTTAATTTCTAAAAATATTTAAATAAAATCATTTATGCAAACACATTAACCCAGGAAAAGCCAAAACCAAAACACAAACATTCAGTATGAAGATTTTTTTTTTTACAATAAAAATTCTTCTAGGAAGTATATTAAATATGACAAGAGGGGGAAAAATAGCATCTCACAATGTATGTTCAAGGGCATTACATTTTAGAACAATGTCTTAGCCATTTATAAATGATTCATGAAGAAATTAAATATGCTATTCCATAAGAGAATAATCTAATTTACAGTTTAGATGTAAGGCTTCACCATAACATCTCATACCCTTCACTTGGATCTTTGCTTACCCAACCTGAGTGACCTGTACTTACTCTCTTACCAGAGCATGGTGGTCCTCAAACACACAGGTAGTGTTCAGGTTTACTTTTTAAGGTTCAACAAAAATGTATTACTAGAAAATATTCTATTATTTTTTTAGTCACAATAAAAGCAAATTAAAAGCTAAAAGAAACAGTTAAGTTGCATTTGCTGGCCTAAGATTGAAGGAATGGATTAACCTACACCTTGCCAAAAAACAAGTATCTAGCAAGTATCTAGCTGCTAGTTATGGCATTGCATTGTTAGTCATTGTGCACAACTGGGAGGACACCACAATTCCAAATCACAGACTACAAACACAATGCATCCTTTAAAAAAATTACATAATTTCTGTGAGAAAACAGCTGGGGGAAAAAAATCATGACAACTATCCATCTCCACAGCTATCATATGTGTAAGAACTATTTGCCTTACAGAGCTCCAGTTTATCCAAAATACTGAATACACTACTGAAAACAGCAATATCCCTAGTCTCCTTATGCATCAAGTACAAATCAGAGAAAAACACTGCCTCAAAATGCTCATTTTTAACCGCAAAACAATGCCAGAAAACTCTTATTTGGACAGCAACACATTTACCTGGTCTTGCAGTTAACGTATTTATTCTGCAGACAACAGTCACAAGTGCTTACTTAAAAATACAGATATGTTTCCTAAAAGTAAAGTGAGGCTTCAAGATGACAAAGCTTTTGTAACAGTGCAGGGTACAAATTCTCAGTATGAAGACATTCAGAAGATTTGTTGCTCAAAGAGGATCTTTTCAAACCCAGGTGGAGGTGTATGATAAAATTCACTGAACTGACAATCCAGAATGGCACTGTCATCAACTGCAGAGGAGAATCAAAAATAAGGAATTAGAGAAGGAACACTAACAGTTTTGATCCTCTTTTAAACCATCTTAATAACCTGTAGACTGTGCTTAAACCACAAAGAATTTCTTCAATATACCCATTACATATACACAATTAAAATAAATCTCTTCAATGAATTTGGTAAGGCCTTAAGCCAGGAGAGCAAACCATCTCTCTTTTCTGCTGTTTACTCGGTAATGGTTCCCCAGTGAAGTCAATGAGAATGTCTAATTTCACTAGGAGTGTTAGCAGAGCTTCAGGCTATTGATTCCAAATTTTCTACTCCATTTCTCCAGAAATCTACAGACTAAGGCTCCTACCAGATAAACCTTGCAGGGATGTCTCCTCTTCATGGGCATATTTTTCTGTTCCTAATTCTGTTGGAGTTTCACCTGTCTACAGTGGCTTTCTGGAGATTTACAAGGTTTCACCATGTCTGCAGCAGTGGTATCAAACCATCAGTTTTGGCATATGATGCAAAGAGAGCTTCTTTGACTGCTTCTTGAAATTGGAAATTATTGTGGGTTTTTTTACAGAACTTCTCCCTGGTTTTGACCCCCTACATAATCTACCCACCTACAACAGTACTTTCAATGTAGAATATAAAAAAGAAACTGATGAGTATTTTCAGAGCAACACTTTTGTGTACTTCACTAGCAAACTGAAACACCCACCTAGTCAGAAAAGCAAGGTCTGTTTCAAAGACAACTTCTGAGATGAACCTGGCAGAACATCAACATTAGTTCAAACAAGAAAAGGTTCATCTCCGTATTTTGGAACTTAACTATCTCAGAGACAAGGCTGGAATTCTTCCCCCCTAGGCTTTGTGAAAACTCCTATCAGTGTGTTTGTACAGTTCTCTAGTACTTTACACAGTGTTTATGTCTTGCTTCCATTAAAGTGCCTGAGGTATAGCTGCTGTAGGGAATAACCTTTAAGTCCATTAAATAATATAATAACTTAAAGGGAATAACCTTTAAGTCCATTTTTTTGTTTTATCTTCTCAAGCTTGACACTGTGTTTGCCTGATCTGCCACCTTCCTCTTAAAAAGATATCTATAGTTCTAGTCTGAATAGAGTAAATGTCTGAGAAACTCTGTTCTGTATAGCCAAATCCTTCCACAGGACTAGAAGTTCACATTAAATTAAGGACACTTGAAGTTTATACCAAGTAAGTAGTGTAAAAAAACAACCTGCAGGCTTCAAGTTATAGCTACATGTAGGAGACATGATAATTATAATGAGATTATGCCCACTTGTGGAAGAAGACCCAAAGAGCCTGGCAATAACAGGTCACTGCATTCTCCAGGCATGGAACTTCTTGAGTCAGAGAAAAAAAGATTAACAGTAGGGTAACATGCCACCGAGTATTTTCTGAAAGCAACCTTCATTCTTCATGCTGTGTAAGACTCCTACCAAAAGACAGGAGGATGCAGCCACACAGTAACTCTGCTGCTGCTGACGATGATGAAGGTTTTGCACGAGGAGCTGCCGCCACAGCATTTTAGCGGCGCCATCAGGTGGCTGAAGGACACATCACAGCCTGGCCGTGTACAACCATTCCGCCCTCAGGGCTTGAAGCAAGGGATTCACCAGCTACATTCACAGATTTCAAATACTCTACAATCAACTGGTGTGTTTTCTTCCTGTTCATAAAGCTCCGTACCAATCAAAATGTATCAAGATATAAATGGGAACATGCCAACAGTTCGTTAGGAGCCCACCATGAATTAAAAATTATCCCTATCATGCAGCTAAGGGTTATCCTTACAACCAAAATTATTTTGGCTACTATTTAAATGAGGCTCAGATAAACTGAAGATGGAGCTCCTGGAGGTCCAGAGGATGGTGATGAAGATGATGAAGGGACTGGAGCACCTCTCCTATGAGAAAAGGCTGAGGGAGCTGGGTCTGCTCAGTCTCAATAGGAGATGACTGAGAAGGGACCTCACCAGTATCTGTGAGTATCTGAAGGGAGGGTGCCAAAAGGGTTGATCCAGGCACTGCTCGGTGGTGCAGAGCAATAGGACAAGCAGCAAAGAGCAGAAACTGCACAGGAAGTTCAGGAAAACACACACAACAATTCTATTGCTATGGAACACTGGTGGCATTTATGAAGTATGAGAAATTAAAAGGCATAAATATCAAGCTTCACAGATAAATCAGATTAACCCACAAGTCTGCCATCTGCTTAATTTTTTTTTTAACCTGGCAACTTTTAGACTGAGTGCAGCAACTCCCCAGCTTGCTGGATGTGGACACTATAAGCAGTGAGTAAGCAGTGCTCTTTTCCCTATTAAGCAGCATTAAAAATGAGTCAAAAAATTCTTTTATCATTTCCTAGGTTTAAATTTTCAGGTAATTAATTGTTGTAGTTGCCAAGAATAGATGATTGATGTGTGTTACATTTAAGTCAGAAGAATACACAGCTCACAAAACAGAACTGGAATGAAAATATCTTCCGTAATGTGAAACAGTTTGAAAATCTCTGACTTACCATAGACCACTGGATAGACAGTCCCCCTGATTCCTGAAGCTGGGCAATGCATGTTCTTGCCATTTAAATATACATTTAATTCTACATGGTCATATGTAATGCCCTAGAAAGTACAGAAAATTAACAAAAAAAAAAAAGCATCAACAAGTTTATACATATAAGACTGCTACTTAGCTTTCTTAGCCATAGGCAGATTTTAACACCATTATGCAAACCACAGCATCCTAGAAAATCTCACTTGACATATCCTGCCAAGGACTAGAAGTTAATAAGTGACCAGTAACATAGGCATTTTCAAATACTCAGGATTCTTTAATGCCCATTCCAACTGGGATGCAGCACAGTAATGCACAATGCAATCCACATCTTACTGAGTTAACAGAACAAATTTCCAAACTTCACCACGTTAAAGAAACACAAGGTGTTTAATGATTTTGAGTATGAGGAGGAGTATTGCAATCTTCTTGTTTGTATCTTCTCCCTGTAATAACTTTAATAAATAATGATGCTAGGAACCAAGTTCACCCTTCCATACCTCCATATGGAAACCTCTCTCAGCTCATTTACTCTGCTGGCAGCAGCAGACCGTGGTTTCACACACAACGCTATAAATATGCTGACCACAGGGCAGAAAGCAAACACTAACAAGATAGTAACTTACTCATCTGTTAGCTAAAGGACTTCCCTCACTGCTTTGGTATGTCTGAGCGTGACAATTTGTGAGCTCATGCAGGACTTCAAAAATTTGTTATCCTGACAGAACAAAATAACTTGATACTTATGGAAATGAGGAAGTTAGCAGTAACACACCAGTTGTGTTTTTTGTGATTAGCTGAAGCTGTTCAGATCACACTAGTTCACCAAAGCCTGAAACAAACTGCAACCCTTCAAAAAACAATTTCAGAAGAGGATTAAAAGACCAGTATTGTATCTGAGGGTTAAGGGTGGAGTTATCACCCCAAGCTGTTTGCAGCTTCTAAAGATGGCATTTCTAACCATGGCTATAGAGAGGCAAGTTACCCAGTGTGAAAAAGTAGGGGGGATAAATGGTCTCAATTTCATTGCATTGCTCTCATGTATTTTTGAAAATACCTAAGAGGGCATGGAAAAAATGACAGTACTAAAAAACCAGCACTTTGAACAAAGTCACTTAAGGATGTTTTGAGAAACCTGAAATAGTAAGGTACAAAAAATTAAAATTTTCCCTCAATCATTTTTCCAGGGAACATTACCCCCCCTCCCCACTCAATATCCCCCACAAACTACAAAAGTGTGGCTAAAAATACAATTAATTTATCACCCAGGACCCATCTCTGCCCTGCTCTGTCTTTCTAATCATTAACCAGTTAGCTAAGGGTTCTTGAGTTCATCTGGGCATGGTGCCTAGACATGTAATGCATTCCAGCACATTATTTGTTCAGGCAGATCCCATGTCAAACAACATAAGATCCTCATGATGGGAATTGTCAGGTAGATACTGAAATAGAGCACCAGAAACTATTTCTCAAACCCTGGTCAAGTCCATCCCTAATTAGGAACCTATCAATACCAAGAATGAAGTCCACCCATGTCCAGGCTGCTGATTCATTCAGAGATAACAGGAATTTATATCCCAGCACTTTCCAAACTGAGAGATGCAAACTGAACAATTTGACTTAAAACAGAGCTGTAAATAAGAGGCATTTAGGTGAGGAAGTAAGAAAGCCTTAAGAAACTCACCACCACATCACCCTCCTGAGGAAGGCTGTTTGCTGGTAGCCTATTTTTCTCCTCATTGTTATAGTAGAGAGCTCCATCATTTCTTATCACCAGACTGTGGATATCTCGACCAAGTGGTATTTGATTCAAGTTTGCTTTCTGGGTTGCAACTCCTATACCCCAAATCCCTAAAATGTGATATTAGCACAGTAAGAAAAAAAAAATGTTATTTTGAAGACTGACTGAAGCAGGACAGCATAAAGAATTTGTTTTCTAACTAATGCCATGCAGTAGATATCTCCTATTGTGGGTTAGCTCTGGCACCATCCAACCAGTCATTCTCTTCCCCCAGCCCACTTAGACCCTCGTGGAATGGAGGAAGAGAAAAGGAAGAG
Source organism: Melospiza georgiana (assembly GCF_028018845.1). NCBI lineage: Eukaryota > Metazoa > Chordata > Aves > Passeriformes > Passerellidae > Melospiza > Melospiza georgiana. Next base: position 54,690,990 of record NC_080431.1, read on the forward strand.
TAAAACCAAGAAAACTTGTGGCTAAAGATAAAAATTGTTTAGTAAGTAAAGCAGAAGTGAAAGAGACAACAAGAAAAAAGTGATGCAATGGCAATCACTCACCACTTCCCAGGGGTAGACTGATGCCCAGCCAATTCCCAAGTAAAAGATGGCTAATCTCCCTAAATCCCCTCCTCTCCCATTTATTCCTGAACAAGACAGGTGCTATGTGGTATGGAATATCTTGTTGGCTATTTTGGGTCATCCATGTGATTTTATCCCCTCACAAGCTCTTATGCAACCCTAATCGTACTCACTGGAGGGGCAGAGTGAGAAACAGACAAGGTTTTGATGCTGTGCAAGCTCTGCTCAGCAACTGCTAAAGTATTAGTGTGTTATCAGTATTGTTTTGTTATCAGTATTGTTTTCGTCACAAATCTAAAACACACAACCACAGGAGCTGCTATGAAGATAATTAACCCCTTCCTGAGCAGACCCAGCACAAGTAGCCACAGGAGACTGAAGACAAACAGCATCTATCTTGAAAAAGAAGGTTCTCTGAGAAAGAGAATTGTAACCACTCAGCTTAACTTTCATCCCCAGAAAAACATTGAATACAAACTCTGAGGCTGTAGGTGGACACAAAAATTAAACCCAACTAGCATGGATCTGTAAACAACAAATTTTCCTTTTCCAGCTAGTTAGACTAGTCTTATGGAAAAAAAGAAAGTGTTAATGTTACAGACCTAGATTTGATAATAATTTTGAAACTCATACAACACTGAAATAGTCAAATGATGAAAACATGGTCTAGACAGTTACAGCAATATGAAGGCACGAGTGGTTAGAAAACTATTCCAGGATTACTCATCAGCAGCACCCTGTCAAATCAAAAAAGATGACTCAAGTGGGGTTTGAGGTTTTGCATTGAATGCACAAGGTCAGATACTGTTGTGTATTACCATCAATTACTTGCATAACACGACAATGTGTTGATTAAATGTGCTGCCAATCCCAGCTTGACAGGACTGCAAGCTCTTGAGAGGTTTAAAGTGACTAACTAGTTAGAGATAAAGAAAATCCATCTGTTTTTATTTAAATATGAAGAAGAGCAGGTAAGTAGGAACAGTAAGTGGCACAAATACAGTAGTGGCTTGGTAACCAGCTCTCAAACACTTGCTGAGTGTGAGTGTGTTCTACAGATGTGGAAAACTTCTGGATGTGTGGCATGTATAAAACAGATGAGGTAATCTACTGCTGCTGCAGCTGAAGCAGAACATCCATTTTAAGCACTGTACATCAAGATAAATTAGGCTGACTAAAGATATTGTAGAAGAAACAACAAAACCAATCAAAAGTGTAAAAATTTTATCTATAAGGTGATAATGAAAAAAACCCCCAACAAATTGAGACTTTTTAGTTTAGAGAAGACTAAAATGAGGCAAATATGTAAGAAACTTATTTTCAAAAGATGAAACTGTAGAATAATTTATTCTAACAGCAAGAATGAAAAGGTAAGAGTGTGATTCAACTTAAAAAACTTTATAATAGTCAGGGTGACCCCATAGATAACCTCTAATTGACTGTGCAGGGATAAAGTAAATCTTAGATTTCCAGAAGTAAGTTCTCCTGCCTTGGGGCACAGGAATAGAGGAAAAAAGGCACACAGAAACCAGGAGAGTTTATCTCTCATGCTTCTCAAGTGTTAAGAACATGGATAGACTGTCTGAATAATGACCATAGATGAACAACACCTGCAATGGATTTTTCCCAAAAAAAGGACAATAAAATTGCCAAGTTAAAATGGATATGGGCTTACATGTAGCTCAAAACTAACCAGCTAGCTGTACTGCAAGGTGTTGTGGGCAGATCTGTGTACATGCTGCCTGCACTCTGACCCACCTGAAGGCAAACAATTCTTATCCAAAAAGTTTTAGCATCAAGCTCCAGCTGGTACATAAGGCCTGCCTCAGGACTAACACTTCCCTTCTTCTTCCCTCCCCACACACACTTCAGGAAAGCACAGCTTCATTTTCAGAGTGTCTGCTAGCAGCTTTTAAAAATACAGGCTGACTTTTCATGCCAGAATGCAGGCAAGCCTGGAGTGCTCTCTGTAGTAGTGAAGCTGACTGTATTTGTAGGAGCAAATAAAGGAACAAGGTGCTGAAAGGCTCCTCTGGATAAGGCAGTGTCAGAGTAAGTGCTACACACTTGATCTGAAGAGCAAAGGGTAGCACAAGGAGTGTTACCCTTGCTTGGGGGAACTGTGCCTGCTAAGTGCAAATGAGGGTAGACAAATAGATACAAATATCACTGGATAAACTGCACTCCTTAAAAAATACTCCATAGCTACAGTGTTTTATGTGGTCATAAGCATTTATTGATGAAAAATAATTTCTAAAATATGCCACCTGAAAAACATGCCTATAACAGCATACAGAACAATGTGGGGGCTTAGTATTTGCACTCCTTTAGTAATACCCTTACTATTATTTTTAATATTTTAGAGTCAGAATTAAAAAAGAAAAAAAAGAAATTTCCTTTCACACAGTAACTTATAAATCTCTCTAACGTTCACAAGTTCAAGGATGCAATTAGAAAGATGCATGTGCTGAGCCTTTGAGATACTGCCACCAGCAGGCAATATAACACACCTCCCAAGTTTAAAGTTGTGTATTTTTTGCTGACTAACCTGTGGACTGGATTTTAAACTCAAAATAACTCTTGTTCTGATGCAAAGGTGCATTTGCTAAGCATCCTCCCGTGCCACATATTCTTCTGCCATTTTTAACAATGACGACATCCGTTCCTGCAAATAGAAAAAAAGAAACCCACAGAACTTCAAAACATTTTAGAAACCTGAAAGCAGCTCTCAAAAGCCCTAAATATTGAGACCAGGTTTTGTTACTTCTGCCTCAAGTAAAAGCTTCATTAGTCTGTGAGAAATATGATGATTGGCTGTACTTTGAAGCAAGAGAAGGAAGGTTGTTTACAGGCTAGTTCATCTTTCCACTAGGGTTTATTTATTTTAAATCTATAAGCTGATCTAATTTTCACCTCTCGGGCTTTATGGCACCATGCTGATTACCACCTTTGCTTTAGCCACATCAAAAGCATAACTTACAATTTAGTCAGAAAGGGTTCACTGTGAGACCAAAGCCCTGTACTCTGTTCTCTAACATCCGACAAAAAGCATTCTGCAACAAGAAGGAAAAGCATATCGGGTAGAAATGATTGATGATGGAATCGCAAGGTGTTTAGTTAGTCTCTGAAATATTAGAAATGTGCCTGCCAATACAGAGAGGAAAAAATTCTCTGCTAAGCTTTCCTTCTCCATTGGAGCACTTCATGGCCAAGCACATGGGAGGCTGTGGCTAACAATTGTGCCCGAGCACCGGACCGCACCTATTCCTCCCCAGCTCTCTCCCGGCTCTGCTGCTGCTGGCCCAGATCCCCTCTGTCCTCAGCAAAGCCCGGGCACGGTTCTGTGGACAGCTCATGCTAAGGGTAATCCCCAAAAGAGCAGCAGCTACCGTAAGACACTGCACGGCCTGGCTCCTGCTCCATCCCCACTGCCGTAACTGGAGGTGGAGTCTCTGGCCCTGGAGATGTTTAAGGAAAGGCTGGATGTGGCATTAAGTGCCCTGGTCCGGCTGACGTGGTGGCGTTGGGGCACAGGTGGGACTCGACTCGATGACCTCAGAACTCTTTTCCAGCCTCACCGATTCCGCGGTTCTGCGAGCTCAGCCCCTCGGCTCTGAACCAGCCGTGCCCACCCTGCCACGGCAGCCCCGCCGAGCAGCCTGCCGCCCTCGGCCTCCTCACACACTCGCTGCGCCCACCAACTTCAGTTAAACACGAACTGCTTTAAACCACACCCAAACCACGCTTCCTCGGTTTAAAAACCTGCCAATTCCTGCTATAGAAGCAGCCCCAAAGGCGACTTTCCCAGCGGTTACCCCCCGTGCCGCGCTCCGGGGCTGCGGCCCTGCCCGCCAGGGAGCCGCCCGCCGGCGGCAGCGCCCCTGCCCCGCTCACCCATGCGCTGCGTGTCCAGGTGCACGGCCGGCATCTCCTTGAGCGGAATGTGCCCGGCGCCGCCATCCCGGCACCAGGAGAAGCAGCAGAACACGGAGGCGGCCATGGCCGGCCGCACCCCCCGCACCGCGCAGGCGCAACGGCCGCCGCCGCACGGCCCTGCCCCGCCCCGCCCCGCCCCGCCCCGCCGCGACATGGCGGGCGGGGAGCGCCGGGCCGAGCGCGGGCTAAAGTGAAATTAAATTAAATTAGGAAAAAAAATAAAAATCAACATAAGCGTCCCGTCCTTCCTCTGGAAATTAAAATCTAGTGGACAACGAGTGCAGCCCCTGCTGATCTTTTTTTCCCGCAGCTGTCGCCGTGGCGTGAGGCGGCCGGCGCAGCCTCCTAAAGGACGTATTGTACGTATGTGCATACATATAAAGTATCTATGCATAATGTACACGCATACATCTATGCACATGTATATATGCATAGATACATTCATGTATCTATGCATATATACATATATAAAAAAAGAGGGCATTGATTGGCATCAGCGAACCTCACACGTGGGAAGGGACTCCTTCATGGAAATTTACTGCTCAGTTATTCCTGGCACCAAGTAACAAGAACCCCGTTTATTTTATGTCCTTTTTCATTTTCCCCCCCTCCACCTTTCTCTTTTTTAATTTTTGGAAAACTCAGACGTGGCTGACTGAAATGAAAGGTTCACACAACCGTGCCTGCAGGTGCCCCTGTGAGTTGCGCTCTCTCCTTTTCCAGACCTCTGCCCTTCCATCTCCTAGTCTTAACCCCGAGTGTTTGAAGAAGTACACTTTGCTCCTAGAGTACTTCTTAATGTGCTCAAAACCTCTCCTAAATTTACTCAAATTCAACTGCCATGACTGCTACATTGTGCTATCACTGCACTTATTTTGTTTTGAGGCCAGCTTTGTGTCCCTCTCACAGAGGTGGAATACATACCACCTAATAAAAAAGCTGTAACATGACTTGTGGTCCCTGGGTTACACGAGCATTTCCATGTCTATTTCTGCATTCATACTGCACACACAGCATCCAGAGCAGGACCCACAAACTGGGCTCCAACAAACACAGTAAATATTGATAACATGGCTATGGAAGCCTACCTGTGCCCACTTCACATTTTTATTTATCTACAGAAAAATATCAAATAAATGTGGCATGGGCTGCTGACGTAGAATGTTTTGCAGATAGCAGGTAATTTGATTATTTTCATCTGAAGGCTTCTTTATCTCCAAACCAGTTTGGCGTGAAATTGTTGTTTCTCATTATTTCAATGTATTATTATGCGGCATTTCACCAAGAAGGCTCCCTTAACATTTTATTACAGTATGAAGTATGATGTAAGTAATGTGACCCATGTGGTGCTATGTTATCTGTCTTGTGGGGGCCAGGGGGTTAATCCAGATATTCAGAAATCCTTGTTAAAATAAACTTTCATAGCCACAAATCTCTTACTGGTCTGGATGGGCTGTATCAGTCACACTTACCCCCTTTCACTTGAAACATGAGGTGAAGTGCTGTCTTTCTCAAAATCGTGCCTAAAACCAATCTGATTTTAAGAGCAGCTTTAAAATGTTCTTCCTTTTTTTTTATTGGACTTACTGTTACAGCCCATAAACATTTGGGGTCAAGAGCTCACCTCCTTAAAATATGCCAAATGGGATTAGTCTTGAACTTCCAAGAAGTAAATATTAGGTGGAAACTGATGTTTATTTATTTCATATGGGAGGCATCGGGATTCTTCTTGTTGTTCACAAATTTAGTCTCATTTAAGTCACTGTGGGATTTTTATTGCCTGTGGGTTTGTTACAGTAAATGCTAAAAGACAAACGTTAATATAGTTTTAAAAAGAAAAAAAAAGAAAATAAAAAGAAAACTTAGCTAGAGATTTAAGCTCTAAATGACTTTCTTGAAGGATGAGGTGAACAGTTGCAGCAGGATAGCAATGTATTTGTAAATGTGCTTGTCAGGCTGTTTATAGTGTGTGAGCACCAAAAGCTTTACAGTGCACAAAGAACTGCCCCAGAGAAATGAAGATCTTGCCTTCAATATGTAGAAGTATAATTGTGCTTGCTAATCAAGGGTTAATTCAGCTTCTGCCTTACTTGAATGTTCATTTCTTTCACTTGGGGTGGCCAAGTATTTTGGACCCTCCCACACTGGATGCAAAATTATGCTCAGCATGCCTAAACATGTTTGCTGCTTGCAGTGTTTTAACTTTATTTCCTTGAACAGTAGCAGCAGAAACATTTTGTCTGGGAACCATGCTAGTAGAACACAACCACTCCTATCCATTTCACAAATGCAGACTTATTTGGAGGACCTGCTGAAGGAAAATGATGGTCATTGATTTGTTTCATTCTCTGGCTTAGAGCTTCATTCACAAAATACAACTGTCTCTCATTAGCCCTGCAAAGTACATCTAACTGGCTTCAGACAAGTATGTTTCAGAAAGGTTCCCTGATATGCCAAATTTGCAGGAGAGGGCAGCTCTCTCCCATTGTGGCAGCACACATTACAACAGTGTAATACATGACTAATCTGTTCTCAGAGAAATAATTCCTCTTTGTCCTGCAAGTAGAAACCAATCAGACTTGCTTCTCCGCTGCCGCGTGCTTTGTGGAGGCATTTGCACCTGTGAAAACCAATGTAAAAAAAGTAGTTATTATGTATGTTGGAATGGATTTAGTAATGTCTCCATGCAACTTGCACAGAAGTAAATGATGGTGCAGGACTGGAAAATCAAGGTTTGTTTATTGAAAGCAGTCCTTCCACTCCCAGGGTCAGGTCTGTGGTTTGGAAGATGATACAGACAAGGTCTCAGATGAAAAACAGGTTGTGCTTGTACTTTTGAAATCTTCACCATAATGTAGTTCTTGTGAGGATTAACTTTCTGTAGGAACTCCTCTGTTTTACACAATTAATCTGACGCTTGCCAAATCATAGAAGAAATTACATATGGAAATTAATTTTGTTCCTTGTTGTTCTCTTTGTTTTGGAGGTCATTTCTCCTTTCCTCTTTATGCAATACAAGCAAAACCCACTGGAGCAGAGCTTTGATCTATAGGCAGTCCCAAACCTCATTAAAACTGACAGGGATGCTGGCCATGCTTTGTTCAGGAAGGAGCAATTGAGTTCTTTTATGGCATAAGATAGCTAAAACCGAGAAACTGCTGCCCATGGCACAGGGGTGCATGGCCAAGTGGTGCTAAGATGAGCTAACTTGTATGAGCAAGCACTAATTTGGGGAAAGTCAGGGAGACATTTCTAGGGACTGCTTGTGAGTGCAGCAGCAAGAGCACAGATTGGTTGCAGCTGTGTTTGCCTGTGTGCATGTCTGGGACCGGAAACACCACGCAAGAGCCAGCAGACAGTGGGAGAAGCAGTGGTGTATGGCCCTGAGAAAAAGCCAAGGGACAGCTTCTTCTGGGCAAGCATCCTGGCTGGAGCAGCAAACTTGGACTGCTGTACAGTTCTCCCTCCCATTTGCTTCCTCTGCGTGCAAGGAAATGGGACGTGGCTGTACATTCTTTGTAAATAAATAGGATTTTGCTAAGGAGCTGACTGAATTCATCATCGATTCCCCCCCACGTCCCTCTGCAGAAAAATCTGGCAAAGTGCTGAATATTAGTTAACTCTGTAGGTCAAAGTTCTGTATGCAAAACTACAGAGCTTTTCAGGACTGCTAAAATAGGCAGCAGAGACCCTGCAGATATCAAGGCAGACTCTGAAATTCAGACCTCAAAACAGCAGTTGATCATTTCAGTTGCTGATGATCCTTCATGGATTTTTAATGCCTAGTATTTCTACAATCCATATTAAAAGTAGCTTTTATGGAACAATAACAAGAAACTGCTTTCTCTGATCCCTTGTTTGGAATGTTTAATATAGTCCAGATGTATCTGTTGAAAAGAAATGTAGTTAGATATAGTATAGTTGTGAAACATTTATATATCAGTAAGATGTTTGATATGTGGAGCTGTTTTGAATAATTTATTCATTTGCGTTACCTTGTGGTAGCTTCTTATCAAGCTGCTCTAGGCTCTTGCAGATTCATGTCCATATTTAGGTACCCACAGTGACTACATTATCCACCTCAGATTGAGAGTATGCTTACCCCAGCACAGCTGAATAAAGGAGAGTCCTTCAAGAAGTCTCTGTCCTGAAGCTGGAGTGTATTCTGTGTGTCTGACACCTCTGTAACGGGACGTGAAGCCTTAGTGGGAAGGCAGGTTTGCAGCCAAGGCTAAGACTGTAAAATGCCCTCAACTCACCTCTTTTCCTGGAGCTTCACCCCAGGAGACAATTAAAATCCAACAGGTCTTTGATTCAGAGGTGCTTCACTGATGTGGAATACAAATTTGGGAGGAAAAAAAATGCTGCTTTTAACTCCAGCTATATTTATCAATCAGTTCTCCTCCAGCAAAGCACAGCGGGTGCCTGGAGCCTGGAATGAGCAGCTGGTGTGGCCGAGGGCAAGGCTGTGTTACTTTTGGCAGCGGTGCTGGCAATAGCTGGCTGGAAGCATTTGTGAAATTATGGCCTGTGGAGGCACTTCTGGTTTATGCTGACGTGTGTGCAGGCTGCCACCAAAACAGGCCCTCTCACTGGCTCATCCTGGCACTGGTGTTTGTTCGGCTGCAGGATCAGCTGGCTGCCAAAATTGATCCTGCTGGAAACTTCTTTTCTTTTTCTTTTTCTTTTTCTTTTTTTTTTTTTTTTTTTTTTTTTTTTTTTTTTTTTTTTTTTTTTTTTTTTGTTAGCTTTCAGCTCTGTTGGCAAGCTGATCTGGCTTAACATGTGGCTGCATGAGTGTTGTAGCCAGCAGAGAGGAGGCCTCAGGAAAGCATGACTAAGGAAAGGGGAAAGGAAGGAATGATGACTTTTGCCAGTAGCACAGTCTTGTCTTGGCTTAACCCCCCGAGAATCTGCCTGTCAGGGTAGAGTTACCTGTTACAACCTGAGTCACGTTAATGGCTTGCTGCCACTGGATGAGGAAAATCTTACTCCTCTTTTCCTCGCTCTTCTGACGTTAGACCTGGTGATTGTCTAATCTTGCGTTGGGCTGATTTAACTTGTTGAATCAGCACAAAACTCACCTCAACAAAGAGAAGGGAATAGCGTTCTGCTGACTGAGTGGGTGGAATCAGCTCAGTAGAGCATCTGCAGAGGCTGGCAGAGCTGGGACAGACAAGGGGAGTAGTAGCTGTCAGCTCTGAGGTCGCCGACTGAACCACAACTCTGAGTTTCAGTCTCAGAAATTTCCTGGCATAGTGTTTATTAGAAGAGCCATGATCTGGGTTCTCTCTGTAGTTTAAAGATGACAGTAGATGAATGCCCTTTGTCTTACAAAAAATATGGTGCTTGTCTTGAAAATCTGGAAATTACCACTATTGTATAATTCCTTCCAAATTTCTACCCCTGTATTTTCAACCCTCCCATAACTAAGTGGCATTTATCCTAACACCTCCTTTCAAGCTGTGCCTCTCCTTTGAGCCTAGATTTCCCTTGGTTTTGTTTATGTATTACTCCACAGATCTACAAATGTTCTTTTCCATCAGCCACAGCTTTTCTCTGAAGCTTCCACAACCAGCCTTTGATGCTGCCTTGGGAAGACACTGTGCTCTTGGATGCAGGAATGCAAGCTCATAAACAAACTGCTACTGAAAGTGCTGCTATTGAAGCTGAGTTAAAAAGCATAGAAAGATGAACTTGTAAGTGTGCAAAACAGTTGTATGTGACTCAGATAAGAAACAGAAGAGTGACCAAATTCTATTTGATTATGCTCAGGACAGTCGTGAGACACTTAAGTAGGGTGCTGGCTGGGCAGTGTTTCTGTGCACCAAGCACAGAAACCCTGCTGTATGTTTGCCCAGAAGTTTAAGCTTTCCTCTTTGACAGAAGAAATCAAAGGCAAGGAGGGACAAGAACATTTTCTAGTGGACCTAATGAAGAGGCATTATCCCAAGTGGGCAGGCAACCACTCTTCCACCCATTTAGCTCCTTCTTCATTCATAAGGAGACCAGCCCAAAGAACAAATAGAAAATAAAACACACTCTAAAAATATATTGGGGGAAAAATGTTATACCAAAAATATATGGAAATAATGAGTGAGAAATCTAAAATGCCATGTTGTTGTTAATCTTTAACCATAAAATTACAGAGAAGATTAATAGGACCCAGAAATTTTTCATATAAAAGTGGCTGTTGGGTATGTGTAGACAAGGAGTACTCAGCAAATGTAAATGCACAAGCACTGGGATATCAATTGAAAGCAGCTTAGGTGGCTGAGGAAAACTGCCTGGAATTACTTGTTTTTAATAAACAGCAAACAAGATGATGGACAATTAGAAACAAGCAAGATGTTGAAATACATCTGAAGGTCTCAGTTGCTTTTGTGCTGCAACTCTACCTGCTGGGGCTGTTCTCCAGTGGATAGTGGAAGAAATGCCTCAGTGTGTAAGCACTCTCAAAGGGATTTTCAAAAATGCTTGTCCCGGGTCAAACTGTTCCCATTGAGTTCAGCTGAGCAGGCAGGCCAGCTTGTGTGGGGCAGCAAGGAGAGAAGGTGAGGAGTAACTGACTGCAGTGAATTGGGGAAGCATAACCTTATAGTTCAGTAACGTTATTGAATGGCTTTTAAGATCCAGATTCCTAAATAATGAGAAGAAATATGTCAGATGTGCAAGGGAGCTTCATTTGATAGAAATACAATTTGTGATGTTCCTTGAGTGAGTAGTCCTGGAGGTGAAGAGTCTCCCCTGTGCTGATGAGTCACGGGACTGCAGTGGGTGCAGAGTAGGGGAGTGGATGCAGAGGCAGAGTATGTACATATGAGAACAGCTTTTGATGTAGTATTTCACAAAGTCTAACTTGAAAATAAGTTCAGTTTTACTTTGATATGAGACCTGTTCTGTTAACTGAGAACTATCAGAACTGCAAGAGATACCCAACACAAAGGTCCTCTGACATCTCAGCACTTCCAGATTCAGTTTCATAGTCCTGTAACTAGAATGCTCTTTCAAGTAGACATGGGATCTCTTCTGCTCCATTTCCCTGGGACTAGTCAGTGTTTTATGGAAAAGCTGCACTGGTTTTACAGGCCACGTTAAATCTCGAAGAGATTCACCAGCTGGAAACGGTATAACCAGTGTGTTCAAGCAAATAAGAATGAATCACTCTCCTTTTATGAAGCACATAAGGCTATCTGTCTCAAATTATGTTTTCTTTTAATAAGTGCTTTCGGAAGGTGGCAGATCCCCAGCAGGATTGTCACCCAGCAGCGCCCCTCCTTAGGCTGTGCAACGTGCGCCTGTGAGCTGCAGGCTCAAGTGTAATTTAACAGAGTTAACAAACAACAGAAACCCGTATATATCTCGGCGGAGGCACAGGCTGCAGCCTCGGCCGCCGCCTTAGGCAGGCAGCATCCACCGCCGGCCCTCTCCCGGCAGCTCCGGAGGCCTTCCCGGCCGCTCGCAGGCAAACGGAGGAAGGGAAGAGCCGCAGCAGCTCCTGCTCCGGGGCTGGATCGGCGGCCGCGGGCCAAGGTGGGTGGGACGGCGGGGCAGCAGCTCCCGGCCGGTGGCTCCGGCGGGCCAGGGCCGGGCGGCGGGGCGGGAGCGGCGGGCCCGGAAGGCGGGCGGCGGCCGGGGCGGGAGCGCGGCGAGCCGAGCGAGTGACCGAGGCGGCCGGGCCCCTGCCTGCCCGGAGCCCCGCGGCCCCGGCCGCCATGGTGAGTAGCGGGGCCAGGGGGCGGGTGGGCCCGGCCCGCCGAGCGCAGGCCGCGGCTTTGTGAGAGGCGGCGGTGGGCGCCGCGGCCGGAGCGCCGGCAGCCGCCATGCCCGCTGTGCTCGGCGGACCGGCAGGGCCTCCCTGCCCCGGACTGCGGTGCCCGGCAGAGCGCTGAGAGCCCCGCGGAAGCCAGGGCCGGCGGCTGGCTGCAGTGCCGTCGTTTAGGGGCGATTCCCCGCTGGAATTGGAGAGGGAGGTTGTAACCAGGAGTGGCAAGGGAGCCTCTGTCAGGTCGAGGCACAATGGGGGTGAGCGCGGGGCCAGCGTTGGGGCCAGCGGGCCCTGCGCTCGAGAGACCGGCCAGCCCTGGGGGTGAAACGGTGTTCACGGGGCTGTGAGTGCACTGAGCACAGATCGCTTATTTCTTCGGCCTTCCTGCCGTTGGAGAGTCTGGACATGTTGGATCTGCCGGGTGCTCCTGGAAAAACCTTTGGCCATGAAATACCAGCTTTGAAGCATGGGCAATTTACCCAGGTGTTTTTGGCTGTCTGGATGGCAGCCTTCCAGTAGCTGAAAGGGGTCTACAGGGAAGCCAGAGAGGGACTCTCCATCGGGAACTATAGTGACAGAACAAGGAGTGATGTGTACAAACTGAAAGAGGGGAAATTTTGTTTAGATATTGGGAAGAAATTCTTTACTGTGGGAGGAGTGACACTGGAACAGGTTGCCCAGGGAGGTTGTGGATGCCCCAGTCCTGGCAATGTTCAAGGCCAGATTGAGTAAGACCTTTGGCAACCTGGTCTAGTGGTTAGTGTCCCTGCCCATGGCAGGGGGAGTTGGGACTAGATAATCTTCAAAGTCCTTTTCAGTCCCTTAACATTCTATGATCCTATGTTACCTACTGCTCATGGAGATCAGGTGTTCCCCAATAAAATGGATACAATGACCCTCCGTTAGATTGCAGTTTCTCTCAGTGGAGTGAACAGGGTTAATCATAGCTGCTGAAGGAGGATCTTCCATCTCCCTTCCCCTCTCTGTGGGAAGGCTGCTGAAATTGCTCGTAGGGGTCCTGACACAGACCAGGGTCCTTGCCAAGGAAGGGAGATGTGACCTCTCCTGACTAGCTCAACTGCTTGTAGAAATGTAGCCTCACTTGGTCAAGTCTCATTTGCAACAGTTACACGCCATTGCAGGAATCTTTTTAGTTGTTTTGAAGCCTGGTGAAATTCTGGTTTCGCTTTCAGCGTGCTGCTGGCTGATAAACCCAACTTCTGTGCTGAGAAGCATGCTAAATGAATTTTTGTCTGGAGTGTGGTTGTTTTTGCTTTTATGGTTTGATGTTGCTTGTCATTCTTCTTCCTAATGATAAAACTGTGCAAGTTGCTATTTCTGATGGGTGACATCTATTGGGTTTGTACCCAGAGATGCTTTTGGTCTGTGTGCTACAAGTGGGGAATTCCAGGGCCACCCAAACCTGGGTCAGACGTTACACATAGAAATTCCCAGTGGAAAAGTTTAAATCATCACACAAATACCAGGTTGCTAAGGGATGTTTCAATCCACAGACAATTTACTGTCTGGAATTAAAGAAGACAGAAGTTAATCTGTTCAACCAGTCATACAGGTCTTCAGTATTTTTGGTTTGGCATTTCTGGTATTGTAAGAGGGGGAGGGGGGGAAGTTTATAGACCTGCCCATTTATTTTTAAAAAATCCAGTGGTTTTAATGATCTTGTATAAATGTTTTGAAATTGTTATATTTATGAAGCATAATTATGTAATTCAGTAAGTGGGGTTGAAATGCAACAGGACAGTTTTAGTTGGATCATGAAGACTTTTTGTGTATGTTTTTTGTATTTTTAGGAGTGTGAAAATCTTCAGTGTTTGTCCTGCAATTTTGATGGAAAGTGTTACAGTAAGCATTTTCTGCATTGGTTTGCAGTTCTTGCTGTCAGGCATGCAAAGTTGCTTTTCCAGCTCCCTAACTGGGAAGTAAAATCCTCCCTGGTAAAGGAGATGGACCAGAGCAAATATTTTCTGTCCTGTGCATTTCCATTTACTAAGAGATGGAAAACTGTCATTTTAGTTTTGTAGTTATTATCCTCTTAGCACATGAGCTGAACTGGTCTTTGTGTTGCTACTGTGGCTTAAAGCTATGAGTACAAGTTGGAAAGAGAGAGCTGCTCACAAAAAGGAAGATTCAAGAGTGGAGGGATGAAATTACCATCTTCCTGTCATCCCATTATTTTTAGCACTAGGAAGAAGATGGAAGAGAAACGTTGCTTTGAGAGCGTGAGAGGTGCTTCAAAACTACACTCTCCTCACAGAAAATGAGGTTTTTGAATGGGATCTGTGGGCTTACAGGAAACCCATTAGTCAGAGTTATTAGACCTTTTCTCTGGGACTTTTTCCTCAGTTGTACTGGTGGCTTCTTCTGCCTCCTGACTTTAGTTCTGAGTAAAAAAGCTGGCAACATTTCCAAAGTCTCTTTTTTCCAGCAAGCACAGAAAATATATGGTGGGCATAAGTACATAATCATGGTTGTCTCAAGCATTCTGACTGTCGTGCTGTCACAGGAAAGTTGGGATTGGGAGGTAGGGTCCTGCTGAGGCAGGGAAGAGCTGTTGTGAGCCAGCTTCTCTTTCATTGCTGGGCTTGTTAGTCGGCCTGGAGGCTCACGGTTAGTGTGCCTGCTGCAAGAGAAGGGCCAAGTCCTGGGCACCTCACTAAAGGGGCTCCCAGCCCTCCCACTCATTTCCTGAAGGGCTCTAAGGGCTCACTGTGCGTGTGCCAGCAGCAGCAAATGGCACAAAAAATGAAGGGATGTGCCCTCAGGAAACTGTAAAAGGGAGGGATTGGTCCCAGGCTTTTGTTGATCCCAAATCTGGACTGTACATAGTGGCAGGACCAATATGGGATCTAAGGACTGGTGGTCTTTTTCCTTCACTTTCTCTATTTTCCCTTTTTACTCTCTCCTCTCTTGTTCTATCCCAGCAATTGGATTTTACCCCTTGCTCTGTGCTGAAGTTTGCTGGGAGAGTCAGGAGCTTGGTAAAGTTCATCATAAAAGTCAAGAGCTTGTCAGCCAACACTTCTACAACTAAATAGCAGGATGGCTGTGGGAGTTAAGGTGGCTGTATAATAAAGGATAAGAGTTCCCTGACACTGGACTGCTGTCTTTGTTCAGCCCACTGAGAAGTTCTGCTGAATTTTCAGGTTGTGACAATCCCTTCTCCTCACTTGGAAAGCATGGGAGGTTTGCTTACACTTCCCAAGAATAGCTTTTACTGTGAAGTCTTACTGGGACTACTGGTCCTTTTGTGAAGGAAAGTCAGGACTGACCTCACTTTTCTTCCTGATAGTGAACTTTGCTTTCCTTGGGTCAGTAGTATTGTTTTTATTACTCTTCTTGTCTCCTGTGCAGCGTGGATCTTCCCTTGCAGCTCTGTTCTTGGCTCCCATGTTTTCCACTTCATATTTCTTTGAGGGGACAGAAACCTTAGAAATTACATCAAAACTAATTCAGAGCTCATTCACATGCCTTGATGTCACAGCAGTACTTGCAGTACTTTGATGCGCTTTTCTGTGATGTCTTTCAATTTATAAGAGGAATTTTATTACATATATATGAATAAATGTTGTGTAATATGGAAGGAATTTATGCAAGGGAAGCATGTTTCTAATTATAGCTCAAAACAAAGTGTATAAGAGCTTTGGATGATACAGACTGTCACCTACTTTGGTCTTTATTGTGTATTTGTTTTCTTAGAGCATGCTGTAAGTTACAAGGTGTCTGCATTTGAGAACTTGGCTTTAGTTAGAGGTGGGGGGAGGGCAGTGCACTGGGTCCTTTCACTGAGACTTTCCAGTAGAAAGGATTACATGATAAATATTCTTCCTGTAGGTTCTCTCCACAGAAAGAAATTCCTGGGGTGTGAATGCTGTGAGAATGGAATTGGAAATAGAGATTGCAGATGAGCAAAAATGTTTCACAGTTTTGTTTCATGATGAATTATCAAGGATTATGGGCGGCTGTTGTTTGAAGTTATTTGAAGTATTTTGACTTGGTGCTGAATGGCTCAATAGTAGCACATTCAGTTGGTTATTTAAAAATACTGCAGGAGCAAGAGAAACACTAATTCTTAAAGTGAGTGGTGACTCTCCTTTGGCTTTGCAGGTAGAGCAAAAAGACACATTATGTATTCTGTAGCAGCAGAAACACTGCAACAGGGCTTTTTCAGTCACTTTTAGTATTGTCTACAGTACCAGTGCGTGGGTTGAAACTGGAAGTTTTGGATGAGTGGAGCACGTAGAAAGTAATCAAATCTTAGCAGACTATATTGGCTGTGTATCTTCTGTGCAAATCCTATTTATGTGTATTGCATCAGCAAGGAAAGATGTAAGTCTTGCACTGTTACTGTGAGTACATGAGGTATGTTCTTTAAGAATCCTTGGTGAGATTGGCAAGTGTTCTTTTCCAGCATTTCTAGTTGAGAGTCCAAAAAATGGTTCTGCCTGAGCATTGTACCATTCTTGTGCCTGCCATTTGCTGGCCAGGTACCAGAGCTAAGGGGGACTGGCTGCAAAAACCCAGCTGAGGCTCTGTCTTAAGGATTCTGGAAGAAAAAGTACATCATTTTCTCACTGAAACATGTCTCAGATGGAAATTGGTTTTTGTATGGTCTCCTTGAGGGAGAAATAAGTTTTTACAGTTCTGTTACCATCTTTTTTCTCTTTCCTAGGACATGATGGAGCTTTTAGAGGAAGATCTGACCTGTCCCATTTGCTGTAGCCTGTTTGACGATCCTCGTGTCCTGCCCTGTTCACACAATTTCTGCAGAAAGTGTCTGGAAGGAATTCTTGAGGGAAATGTGCGGAATGTGCTTTGGAGGCCATCCCCTTTCAAGTGCCCCACATGCAGAAAGGAGACTCCTGTCACTGGAGTCAACAGCTTGCAGGTCAACTATTCCTTGAAAGGCATCGTGGAGAAGTACAACAAAATCAAAGTAACTCCAAAAATGCCTGTGTGCAAAGTGCACAGCGGGCAACCCCTTAACATTTTTTGCAGGACAGACATGCAGCTGATCTGTGGGGTTTGTGCCACCCGTGGTGACCACACAAAGCACGTTTTCTGTTCCATTGAAGAAGCTTATTCCCAGGAGAAGCGGGCTTTTGAAACCTTGTTCCAGGGCTTTGAAACTTGGCGTTGTGGAGATGCCCTCTCACGGCTGGATACCTTAGAGACCAGCAAGAGGAAAGCTCTGCAGATGCTGACGAAAGATTCTGACAAAGTGAAGGAGTTCTTTGAGAAGCTGCAGCACACGCTGGAGCAGAAGAGAAATGAAATTCTGTCTGACTTTGAGACCATGAAGCTTGCGGTGATGCAGGCCTACGATCCGGAAATCAATAAATTGAACACCATTCTGCAAGAGCAGCGGATGGCTTTTAACATTGCAGAGGCCTTCAAAGATGTGTCCGAGCCCATTATATTTCTGCAGCAGATGCAGGAGTTCAGGGAAAAAATCAAGGTGCTCAAAGAAACCCCTTTACCTTGTTCCACTGTGGACATCAGTCCCACAATGAAGAGCTTTGATACCAGCCAGTGGAATGGAATAAAGCTTGTTGATGTGGACAAACTTTCCTTGCCTCAGGAAAGCAACACTTTCAAATTCAAGATTCCCTCGGTCTTTTCACGCAGATTTATAGTGAACTCTCTTATTTTCTTGCTCATTCTTGCTGTCACCAGAATGTCCTTTGTGGAGTCGGTCATTGACAATCTCCAGTGCTGGAAATCTCAGTTCCTTACAATTTGCTTGTCCTATTTGGCAGATACCGTCGAGATAGCAGATCATGCAGTCTTTTACTGGGAACAGATGACAGATGGAGCTTCACTCTTAAGAGAAAAGTGTAAAAACTATACGTTGGTTGTACTGGATAACGTCGCACAGTTTGTGTGCAAATATAAACTGTTGTGAAGTGTCTGCTGGAATAAAAGAACTAAGAGAGATCTGGGGCAGAAAACATGGAACTTCTTAAATTAATTGGTCTTTTCAGACTTCAGTGAAACATTCTAAGATTCAAAATGATTCCAAAACATTCGTAATGTTCCCATAGTTTGAGTACTGCTAAACCAGAAAATGAAATGGAGCTTTGAAAAACATTTTGTGGATTCTTCTTTCAGTGGCAATTATGGGAATATTACTCACTGTAAATCATTTTCCTTACCAAATTATAGGGCCAAACTGTATTTTTAGTTTGATGTTAATGTAATTGTAGAATAAGGTAAAAGATTGTAGTTTTAAAAAAATTCTTACTGGGAGATGGTTTGGAAAGAGGAAGAAGAGTTGTGACTGAGGTGAGCACTGTGCTGACAGGTTTGCTGAGGACTGCCCTTCCACTGCAAAATGCAGTGTGCATCATTCATATTCTGGAACTAGCTTCAATCTGAGAGGGTCTTTATATTACTTCTTTCTGAAATAGCTATATGTTTTGGTTTGGTTTTGTGGGGTATCTTTTTGTATAACCAAATACTGTAATTACCCTGTGCATTCAGATTACATGTCCTATACAAAAATATTTCTTCAGGGCAAGCATAAATTCTAGAGATAATAATAAGAACAAGCTACAGGATGGTATGTGCTTTGCAGAGAGTTCATACTTTGCAGTTTACTTTTCCAGCATCAAATTGTTGGGGTAGCTGGGCTGTTTTGTTAGATCCATGTTTCTCTGGAGCCACGCTTTCTTAAAGACTGGCCTTAACATAAAGAACTTCGTGCAGTGAAAGGCACGCAGGGGTCTGCCACAGGAAGGCAGCCTGGGCTCTAACCCTGCAGAGGTGGCAAGTAAAACAGCTGCTCTCCTGTCCCTCTCTGCCTCTCCAGATTGCAATTCCAAAAGCCAGGAAAAATGACTGGATGATTCCTGGAACAGGTTGTGTGATGCAGCAGGTGTATGGATGTTGGTGGTGTTTGAAGAACCTTGTATAGGTTCTTGTGCTGTTGCTGTATTTTTGTGTATCTCGTTTGAGGAGCTAATTGCATTTTCTGTTTGTATTGACTTGGCTGGCCTTAGATACAGTGATTTAAAGGGAACCTTAAGCTTGAGTTTTCTGAAGTGCCCTTCTTCCAGAGCATACGGTACTGAAATGTCTTGTCTGAAGCACATTTAACCTCTTTTTGCAGTGGTTGTGTGAACAGCAGTATATGGAATGAAAATGTTGAACTGACATTTCTAGAAAACAAATATAATGTGTGCTATCCTTCAGGAATATTCGTTGGTATTTGTTGGCCTCTCTCAAGGTCTCATAAATTGCGACAGTCAATTCACTGTATGCTGGTAGTCCTTGCAAGCTGTTCATCTCAAAAATAAAACATTAAATTCCAAGAGTTCAAAGTCTCCAAGCAACCAAACCCAGCAAACAAAACTATTGTACATGATATTTACATCTTTGTTGCCTGGGAATCCTGTTGCTGCTCCACACCTCACTCCAAACACTTGCTAAAAGAATGCAATGGTTTTTGCAGCTGCCTTGCAGTTTAGGAGGGATCAAGTCACAGAGGTGTAGATCAGAGAGCTGCAGTTCCTGAGTGGCTGAGGCAGCCATGAGTAGTCGAGAGGTGGTCGTTCTGAGTGTGGGAGGTGTGAGGTTTGTAACCCGGGCTTCCACCTTGCAGCAGTTCCCTGAGTCCAGGCTGGCACGCATGGTGAGTGACGATGACCAGGAATTTAAACTGGTGAATGGAGAGTTTTTTGTGGACAGAGATGGAGCTTTGTTTAGTTACATCATGGACTTCTTGAGGACTCTCCAGGTTTCCTTACCAACTGATTTCTCAGACTATCAGAGGCTGCAGAGAGAAGCAGAATTCTATGGACTCTACCCCCTGGCCAACCTCCTGAGCCAAGAACATTTGCTGAAGCCGAGGCTGGAGATCTTGGAAGTGCGTTTTTCTCTCCAAGAAATGCAGGCCTTTTTCCGGATCTTTGGTTCCTGCAGTACCACCATTGAGGCACTAGCTGAGCAGATCACTGTGTTTACAGGACAGCAGTCAGGACAGGGCTGGAACAGCCCTTTTCCTTCCCAGAAACCACTTGTTCCACTTCCTTTGGAAAGACCCTCTCATCATGATATGGTTTTTCTGTGTGGGACTGAGTATTCTGCTGGTGACCAGTTTGTGGCCAGGTACTGTCCCTAGAGTGACTTCTCATTACAGACGTGTCTTTGTGACTTGCAGTTCATGAAGTGCACACTATGTGCTAGCAAAGCTCATTTAAAAGAAACTGAAAGAAAAGAAATATGTTTCTTTCTTTCTGTTCAATGTTATTGTTTTCTAGTTCTGAAACACCCAGTTTAATTTGTTACACTGATTTGCCTGTTCTCAGCTTCCTGAAGTACTGTTCTTGATGTTTGTTTGTAAGTGCTCTTGGGTTTTTCTCTCTCTTTGCAATTTCCTCCTCACTCACTTTAGGATTTCACAGTATCGCCTTCCACAGAACATGAAAAACACAGTAAGGAAACAAAGTAAAGTAAATTACTGGGTGGAAGCCTAAAATCTCCACTAGCTTATGGTGTAAAAGGCTTTCATATGGAAAACAGGAAACAGAGAATGGCAAGAAGGGTTAAAAACTTCATTGAAACTGAGGCAGCATTTTGGGGATTGGAAAGCTTTTGTAGAACTTTTTATTAGGGAGAGGGAGAAAAGACAGATTATTAACTATATGCTTCACAGTAGATTTTCTTTGGATTCAGACCCAGGTTCTGTTTTTATTAAGATAACTGTGTATCAGTAATTTTTGTGATAGCAGTATTGTATTCTAATGACTACTTAGGTTTTTTTAAACTATCTTTTGCTGGATGTCTCTAGTGTATGGAGACATGTTCTTACTGTATAAGAAAATGTTAACCTAATTTGTCCTCTGTGGCTGTTAGAACATCTGGAATTTTATGGAAATTTCATTGAAATATTTCAAAAAATATTCTATTTGAATATATGAACCAACACAGCAGTCTTTTGATTGTTTTTTAAAGAAAATAAATTTTATCTTTCTTCCAGCTTTCTCTAGCTAAACAATTAGAATAAAAACTACTTTGCATTTGTGAAGCAATATATATGTTTGTGTGCCAAACCTTAACTTTATAACATATTACTAATTTTAATGGACTAGCAATTGGTTGAGTAGGTTATGGCAACTTAAGTAGTGGGGAAAATATTTCTGATTTTTTCATTTATTTCTTCAGAATTAGTAAAAATTTCCCTTTGCAGATCAATAGAAAAGCTGACCTTGAGTAATGAAATAAGTAAAATTTGATTATGTTGCCTTGCTGAATTTCTATCTCCTTAGTCTTTGTGGTGACATGGACTTTTTTGCCTTTTTTGTGCTTTCCATGAATGTTTGGTGTACTTGCCTGTGAACTGTGGAACAGTTTCACCTGTCAGTTTATACATTTTGTAATAGTATTTTTACCTGACTTCTGCTCCTCAGAATGTCTGGATAGATTCTTACACTCTACTTTATATCAAATAAAATCATTTGAGGCCATGTGAAAGTGATTTTAATATTTGTTACCATGCAACCTGCTGTACAAGGTAACTTTGCAATAAATGTCACTGTTTGTAGAGAGAGATCCTGTGTGTTGGAGAGTGATGCTCTTGGGGTGAATGTGACTCTGCTGTCCATTGTTTACTCTTACCTGAAAAACTTGCAGCATTGCAGAGCCTGCTGCTTACTTCTCCTCTGTTGAGACAAGATGGGGGTTGTCACAGATATTTCTTAAGGAAGTAAATTTTATGGTGGAGGAGGGTGTGAAAGGGAAGTGCTTATTCCCCAGCACATAACTGGATGAACTGAGAATTACTCTTAATGAAGGAAAGAGTCAAGTCATCCTTAAAAGAAGAAAAAATTATCTGGAGCCTTGGTTGCTGTAAACACAGTGCAGCTGGGCTGATCTGTGCTGTAAAGTAGTTAAAGTGTGTTGTAACTGCTTTTTCCTTTTTGTTTTTCCCTCTGATTTTAGGTATGTTTCCATAAAGCCTGATAAGAGAAAGCTGATTAATGGTACTAACGTGCTAGGCCTGCTGCTTGACACTTTGCTCAAAGATGGATTTCGCCTCATAAGCACCAGGACAGTCCCCAGTGAAGAGAAGGCTGAATGCTACACTTTTGAAAGGATGAAGAGGGCAGCAGGCCTTGCCATCATGGTGAACCAAACCCCAGGGAGCTCTGGGGTAGCACAGGCAAGGAGAAGCCAAGTACAGAAAGGGAAATAAGGGCTTTTCCTTCCATCTTTTGAATGTAGAAGAGGGATGTGTCAGCACTAGTGACCTTTTATTTTTGTTGTTTTGGCATGTTTGAAACTGCAGCTATTGAGGGAAGTAACAAACACATTTTCTTTCAAGTATTTAGGGGGAAAAATTGTTTTCTTGCCTTTTACCGATGTACCTTCTTTAAGTAAAAGAAGCCCAGATTCAGTACCCGGTTTGTGGACCAGATTTCAGCAATTCCAAGAGTTGTTTTTGTTTTTTCTCTGTGGCTAAAATTTACATGAAGACTCACAAAGCATCAGCCATCCCTTCCAGAAAACTGTTTTTATGTTCTATGCTAATCTGCAAGTAGATTTTAAAAACAGGGTAACACATGAAGATGATGCAACTGTCATCCCAACAGTCAGGAGAAGTGACTGGGGGAGGAATGCAAACCCCAGTGATTGATTAGTGCTTCCACTCACTGACTCTCTTGCAGTTGGTTGAGGGCAGTGGGAGGGGAACATCCCGAGCTGTGCTGCTGTGTGGCTTTGTGAAAGCCATCACTGAAGTCTGTGAAAGAATGTGTGACCGTCTTGTCCTCTCCTCCCACTCTGGTGGCATTAAGATGCCCTTTGGTTCTGAGAATTAAATGATAAAGATCTTTGTGAACAGAGGGTCAGTTAATTTTTAGTGCTTTCACCATAAAAAGGATGAAAATGTGATGAACAGCCCTTCAGATGAAAGAATTTGTACAGTTTCAAACAAAGCAGTGCAAAGAATTTTTTAGCACTTGTTAAGTACAACACTGTTGGAAGGCTTAGCAGAGGTGGCTTTAAGAGCCTTGTTAGTCCTGTGCAAAGATTTGTAAAGATGCCAAAATTAGCTGAGGTACTGAGAGAGGTAAGTTAATGAAGCTTTATAAATTAAGAATCTTTTGTCCTTCCATCAAGGCAGAGAAAGAAGATAGCAATAACTTCAGGGATTCATTAGTTGCATCTCAGTTTTGTTGCTGGTAGAACACAGAATTCACAGAAAGACTAGGTTGTAAGAGACCTTAAAGATCATTGAGTCCAACCCATGCCCCAACACCTCAACTAAACCATGGCATCGAGTGTCACATCCAGTCTGTTTTTAAACACATCCAGGGATGGTGATTCCACCACCTCCCCAGGCAGACCATTCCAGAACATTATGAGTCTCCGTGAAAAACTTTTTCCTACTATCCACCTATATTTCCTTTGTTGCAGCTTGAGATGGCACCATCTTCCCAAGGCTTAGAATAGCCCAGGAGAACCACTTTGGGCTTTCTTGGCTAACCAGTCAGATCTGGCTTTTCATTAGTTTTAAAATGTGAATGCATTACTTTATTTGCAGCCCTTGATAATGGGGGTGGCACTCAGCCATTTCTTTCTTGCCTTAAGGAGTTTCAGTGAAATGGATCTTTCCAGACTGGAAAGAAGTGCCACTATTGGACACCTCTTTTCTTTGGCTACTGCTCTGGGGCATTTCAGCTTGACCTAAGTTCAGAAGCTCAGTGAGGTCTTCTTTGCTTGTTCTAGAGCTGTTAGAGTTGAGAATAATATGATTATGGGACTACATCTCCCAAGCTGCTTACAGGTTATGTAATGAATGTAAGAGTGAATGCTTCCACTTCAAATGGGTTTCTTTTGGTCAGTAATGTCAATGCATTCGTATTTGACTTGAAGTAAGATATTTCTTACAGTGAGAACCATCATTCACTGAACAACCTCCCCACAGATGTGGTGGAGTCTCCCTTGTTAGAAATTTTGAAGAGGATGCTAAATGATTTCATGAAGGCTCTGTGTCACATGAAAGACTGCACCAGATGATCTTTTGAGTTCCCTTCCAGCCTGGTCTGTTCTATGATTCTGTGGAGCCCTTCTGTGAAGGTCTGTGCCAGAAGCCTACCATGGTGGGCTTTGAGGTCAGACCACTGTTGGGTGACAGAACAGACAGGCTGTGTGGGGTGCCTGTCCCCACAAGTTGCTGTGCTGCAGACAATGTTCCTTGTTTGGAAACAATAATGTTGATTATTGGGTGAGTTACTGGTTGTGAATATTGTAGGTGGAGGGACTAGCCAATGTGAAGCACGAGACAAAAAAAAGCAAATTCTTACACGGAAAGTTTAAAAAATAGACTTGAGGCTGTATTTAGATATTATGCCCTAGATGATCACCAATAGCAGTGATGTAAGCTGAGACAAGTTTCAGAACACCTCACAGTAACAATTACACTGTTTCATCTACCACAAAAGTAGGGACTTTGTTTTCCATGCTGCAGCAGCCTCTTTGAAAATTGAAGTTTGGATTCCAATTTTTTTTTTTTTTTTTATGAAGTGAAAGAAAAGACAAATACTTCAATTTTTAAAGAGCCCCAAAGTTTTTACCTATGCAAACATCCATGTTCCATGTCTTTGGCAAAATGAATATTTGATACAACCATTTTAGTAACACTTTATGATGGGCTGAACACATGGGTTAATTTTTATTTAGCACAGCATCATTCTATGAATGCAGTATTTGGCTCTGGAAAATATACCAGTGCAAGTTGCTGTCATGTAAAGAACTATATGTGCTTTTCCCTTGGGTAACAGGGTGCTGTGGCTCTGTGCTTCTTTTGGAAGCAAAGCACATGACCATCAACAAGCTTGTCCTCCCAGAGTTCTTCCAGCATTTATTCTTACTTAGCTCTGAACTGAGAAGTATCACCCTCTGTCATTTTGTGTTCCTGCAGAGAACATGATTAGGCTCTTACACAATGCTTTCACTTTGTTGGGATTTTTTTGTTAGTTTTTTTAACTGATAGTCCTTAAATAAGTTTGACAGCATGTGTGTGAACCACCTGATAGAAATCTGTTGAAAGCTTCTGAACTGATACCAGTAGGATACCCATGACTTCAATGAAAGATTGATGGAATAAATTAATTGAATTTAAGCTGGTTCTTCAAGGAAAACTCCTTTCTGGGTTTCCTTATACAGAAAAGGAAGCAGTGATGATAGAGCTACAGGTGTTGTGTAGTTTCAAGCTACAACTAAATAGCAGTAATTATGGAGGAACAGGTGAAATTATGTTTATTTGCAGACAAATTAATATAAAAATAGCACTGATTTACTAGGAGGATCTTCAGCTGGCCTCCACCTTGTGAGGTTATTTATGCTACTGTAAAGTGTTGCTGAGTCAGGATGGCATATTTTCCGTGCCCTCTTTGAAGTGGTATGCAGTGTAACCTGCAGGCACCGAGGCAGGAATTTAGAAATAGTGGCCAGTGTTTTTACTGCTCCTTCCCTTCTGAAGCCCCAAACAAGCAGGGATGCAGCAGAGAGCAGACTGTGTGGTGTGTGCTCAGCAGAGTTATTCACACAGAAGGGAACAGCTGTACAAGTGAATTTGGCTGGTAGGAACTACGAGTCTGAGTGATTTTAAAAGCTGCTTTGTCAAAACCAGATTATGTGCTAAACTAAGTACTTCCACCCAAACCTTGGCAGGCAATTCAGCTCTGGTATCTCACAACACAATCTTTGCTAGACTAGCAGGGTGTTGTAGGTGACTTGGTTGTACTTTTACATGTGACAGAACCAGAAGCTCTGATTGCTCATATCTAGCTCTCTTTTTGATTAAATGGGAATGGGATTTTGAGTAATTTAGACTTTTATTTTCCAATAAAAGTAATTTGCTATCCCTGACATAATCCACTTCTTTCATTGCCAACTTTCTCAAGAGAATTCCTTTTTTTCCTGTGAAGGTGCAAAATTTGCTGATTTCAGTAAACTTCACTGCTGTATTTGCCTTTTTATTCTTCCCTGGATTCAGCAGAAATGTGCAAAGTGTTCCACTGCCTGTAAATGCTAGAAAGGAACTGTCACAGTGCTGGGGCAGGCAGCCCCCATGCTCACTCACAATGAGCTCTCTGTGGCTTTGTAACAGGCAAACAGAGAGCCATAGGGGAAAAAGAAACTGAATGGTGAGGCAGGACCGTCATCCTGTCCCACTCACAGGGACTGCAGTTTACATGCTAGAAGATCATCCAAAATGAGGTGATAGCTTGCGGGATTTGCAAAAGGCAGATGATTCAGAAAAACAACGCCTCAATTTGCTTTACACTTCCTCATCTTAATCACTTTTCCCTCCTTTAAAATTGGGTGTTATCCTGTGTTTCTATATTCAAGACTGTCAAGGGCTTTGCCAGTACAGTCTTGTGATGCTGGCTGGATGTCCCAACAGGACAGAGGTACCACACACTTCTTCCATCCCCCTGTTCTTGCACCATGTAACTGTGTTGGCTTCCTTTTCTAGTAATGGGTGACATTTTTTGTGCTTTTAAGTAACTTTTTGTCTCCTTCTTCACACACTGAGAAGTCTCTCTTGTGTTGTACGTATCCCTTTCAGGGACACGTCATTTATTTACCACTAGAATTGTTCAATATTCTGCTGATACCAGGAAGAACAGAGTCTGTTGAGAAATACCTTCTTGTTCTTTGGGTATTG
This sequence comes from Melospiza georgiana, assembly GCF_028018845.1. Taxonomy (NCBI): domain Eukaryota; kingdom Metazoa; phylum Chordata; class Aves; order Passeriformes; family Passerellidae; genus Melospiza; species Melospiza georgiana. Next base: position 54,717,512 of record NC_080431.1, read on the forward strand.
ATTTCAACAACAGTTCATGAGAGTTTTTGTTTCTTTGGGAAGTGCAGTCACTGCATTCTTATAGGTTCTGCAGTCAGCACTTATGTGATTGTACAAATGATTAAGGTACTTAAATAAAGCTCTATAAATTGATACAATAGACTAAGATACTATTTAGGTAGGATCTTAGATACAAAGACTGATCTCTCTGTGCTGGCCATAGTACTGGGAAGCTTTCCCCTTTACTAAATAATTCCAAACCATTTTCCACTTACCTTCAAAACTGAATTTCATGGAAGTAGCAGAAGATCCTCCCTACAATGCTGTATATGAGGAATTAATAGCCATAGGGCAAAACAATGATGCTGCAGTAACTGCATCATGCCCAGTGATAGTAACTTCTGTTAACTTTGGAGAAACTTTTCTGCCCAGTGAACCCTTCTCAGTTTCTACCTATTTTGGCTGGTTTCCAGCTTTCCAATGCTCATAAATAACTCCCTTAATCTGACCTGAGCAAGTCTGATGTGCTTTTGTCAGTCTCTTGAGTTGGTAAGTCTCAGGTACATCCAATATGTCTTGGGTGATATTTTGTTTTGACCCACAGCTGAATTCAGTACCAGAAAGCCACCAGGGCGGATCAAAAGTCCTGTTTGAGTTCACCACAAAGAGTTCATAACTTTGAATAATTTCTTATTTTTTAAATTTGCTCCTAGATTGCTGAAAAGTGTTACTAAATATTCATTCAGAAAGAATCTGGGAATTATCCAAGAAGAGGAGGGAGGCTCAGTGCCTCTTACTCCTTCTCTCTGATTTGTGCTGAACCATTGCCAGGCTTTAACTTTACAAGGTTTATTTTTATTGATTTTCGACAATAAATGGTGGGAGTATCTTCAATAAAAGATTTACAGTGCATCATGAAGAAATACAACTCCCTACCACATATTATATTGATCTATTCCCAAATGCTACTGAAACAGCCTATAAAACCCCAAATGAAGTCCAATGATGGAGAACTTCCTCTCTCTAGTGACAGATGCATATGACTGTTATGTCTTCAGAAGACAATAAAAGGGAAGGGAGTGACTCTGCTTCTTTGACCATATCTTCAGCAGCCCAGTTAAATCTGTCAGCTCAATGTAATCCACATAAATAACAAATTTGGGAACCAAGGGAACTGCTAGTGCGTCTGAATATTCCCATTCTTTGAAGCTGCCTCTCCTGCTGCAGTCAGACCATAATTAGTCACAGAAGGCCTTGTTGTAACTAGTACATGGATGGACCAACAATGATTTGAATAGTCTAGTTCTGGCTGAAGATATGCCTGGAGTCCTGAATATTCTCAAATGGGTGGGTGAGAAGTAAATCACTAGTCATCATATAAAATACAAATAAATCTGACTTCTATTAAAAAAGGTCAGTTTTTTAGACCATCATGTAGCTTCTGCTGAAATAACTTCCTAAAGTGTGATCTGATGTGTAAATTTTTCCAAGAATCTTTCCTCCATTTCTACTCTGTTTTCAATCTAATGGAATGGTTCAATAATTGGTGTAGTTTTTCTGGTCAGAAGGATGATGAATGTAGCCCTAAAGGTTGGAAACTGTAATGCGTACAAGTCTGCTGTAGAAAATTAATTTAGGGCTTTGCTTTCTAAGCAAGTTACTGTTACAGCAGTCAGCTGAGTGCTTGCTGAAACTGTGAAGATTTAAACATTGCAACATTGTTCCATCCTGATTCTCCATTGGAAAAAAAAAAGGGCAATAGATTGGAAACATCAAGTCTGGGGTTTTACTGGTACTTTGGAGTCAGGAACTGAGTTTTCTTTGAATTTCAAAGGCAGTTTGTAGCTTTCATTGAGGGCCTTCTGAAAAGGCTGGTTTATGGTTTTTGTTTTTGTTCCCCAGTGATATCTAAACTGAGTAATAAAATAATTGCTGACATACCGGTTTATTTACAATGCTGTATTCAACAATAAACAGAATGCATGCTGATCCTTCCATCCTTTAATCTTTGTGGTTTTACTATGTCTTCAGCTTGCTCCTCAGCTGGGTCCTGGTAGGACAGAGGAAGGGGCTACGTGGTAAGGGCAGGCAGAGATCCACAGAAGGAGGCAAACTCACTTCCTTCCCATTACAGAGAGGAAGTAAATGAATAAAATTAGGCTGGAAAGAGTCGTGGCCTTTGTGGAACCAAAGAGACACAGCTTACTGTATTGAGGAGAGGACAGAGCTGCCAGAAATGTCAATACCACAGGACAAGGAAAAGCAGATCTCACAGGGGTGACCAAATAGGTGGGTAATACCTGCTATACAAACCTGGAAATGGCACAGAATAACATGGACAGGAGACTTAAACGTTCATGAAACTATAGGGATGTTTTATTTTTTTCCAATATGTTAGGTTAATGCATCTATAAAATATATTCCAGTAATAACTCACATACCTGAAGAAGAAAATTTCTCTTTAGGAGGTAATTTCTGCATATGTGCTGTGAAGTGAAACATTGCAGGATCCAGACATCAGATGGATTAGTCATGTTGATACCTCACACCTGGAAACAAATGCTAAGCTTCTGGAGATCAAATAGATAAACTTTGAAGATCAGAATAACATCACTGTTTTGGTAGTACAGGGGGTGATAAGCCTACTGAATACTTCCTGGATATGTCCTGTTGGTGGCCTTTGTTTCAATGCCAGTTGCACTACGGTAAGCACTAACCCTGTCAGTAAGTTCCTAGTTTTCCATAAACTGGAAAGGTATTTCCTGTAACAGACTGGTTTACCTTTTCTCCATTTGCAAATCTATCCTTAAGCCATATGATATTCATTTGCTACCTACAGTTGTTCAAAACATTATCTTCTGAAGATGGCTCAGTAAACCATAGATTTCCAGAACACATTAATAGCTTAACTATGGCCATGTCAAGAATTTAAGGGAAACATTGTATCTCTATAGTCCCTGATGTAACAGAAGCTTCTTCCATCATTGGTTAGGCTAAAACTGCTTTCTGTTCCTATTTTATAAGATTTGACAATTTTAGTGTGATAGTGCAATCTAGACTTCACTGTCCACATACAGCCTCCAAATGTCCACAAACACATGTTGGAAAAATGATGAGAAAACTATCATCTTTTTGCAAGATTCTTTTTTTGGAGACTCCTTGCTGGAAAACGCCCAGGCAGGCACAGGAACACTTGAACAACTCCTCTTTTGGCTATAGTTTGCCCTCATAAGCTGTGCTATAAGAGTGTCTTGTGCTAAGCTATTGAAAGTCTGACCCCTGGAATCACAGAAGAGTTTGGGTTGGAAGGAACCTTAAAGATTATCTGGTTCCAACCCCTCTGCCATGGGCAGGGACACCTTTCACTACACCAGGTTGCTTCAAGCCCCATTCAACCTGCGCTTGAACAATTCCAGGGATGGGGCTTCCACAGCTTCTCTGGGCAACCTGTGCCAGTGCCTCACCACCCCCTGACCCATGCTCTCAATGAGCTTCTGAGGTAGGCTCTGAGATTGAATAGAAAAGCTGAATGTTATGTGAAGTCACAGAAGGCTAATGGAACATCAGACTGCTATGGTTTGGATCATCTCTGTTCTGTGCAGGGATCTATGCTGACTTCTTGCCTACCCTCAGGACCAAGAAAAGCCATGAGTGAAGGATGTAATGACAGTTCTTAGATCACTTACGCAGTGTTCAGGACATGCATGCATATGTGGGTTTTTGTTCTTCTGAAACAGGCAGTGACAAGCACACAGGTCTTATACTGGAGGCAATGACGCCTGCTAGGAAGACGACAGTTCCTTCAGGCAGGGTGGGTAACAGTGTGGAAATAACTGTTTTGAAAGCTCAGAGCTCTCAGGGCTTTCTAACCTGGTAGTGATAAACTGCTGGCTGAAAACATTTCTCTGTATCTGATCTTTCAGCTGTACATATTTACATTTCTTGAGATCTGGGACAGCCTAAATTGAATACTGTACTGGAATTGGCTCACTACCACCTTTCCCCATCCCTTTTTAAGAGATAAAAAGGGAATATCTTTTCCATAGGAAAAGAAGTAGTGCTACCAATAATCTCATAAAACACCTTGTGACCAAAAGGAGTCAATGAGTGACTAAAATAGAATACACAAATCTCTGTGACAGTTGGTAGGCTTTAACATATTATAAAACCATTTCAGTGCTTGAAAGGAAGAGGTACAACTTCAAAAATATTCCAAATGTTCTGGTGCAAACAGTCAGATACTGCCATGTGGATGAAAGAAGCAGGTGAACTGCAACACACAAAGAAGTTGTCTTTTTTTGGTTTTTTTCTCTTTTAGTCTTGTGCTGCTTTGCTGGAGGGCATGTAGGCCTGCAGGGTTGGAAAGCCTATGGTCTTGTGATGCCTTGTAGTTGGCAACTTGTCTTAGGGATCTAAGAAGAGTGTGTACAACCCTGTCTCTACAAAGAGAATGCAAAGCATTGAATAGGTCATTGTGCTTCAGAAAATGCATAAAGAAATACTTCTTATCAAGATGTCTGTCTCTGGAAATGTCACTACTGCCATAAAGGCTTTCTACTGCACCATATCTAAATTCCTCTCTAGATGTCTGTGGCAATGCTTACCATTTCAAATTAGCATTTGCAATATTAACTAATAATAGTCTAGAGACCCTCATTTTCAAAAAGTAACTATTTCTGCAGCAGAGATAAAACTTCAGCACTATGTGCTCTATGTGTCAGTATTTGCTGTCATTGGAGGCAGTTTTCACAGAATCACTTAGCTTGGGAAAGACCTCTGAGATCAAATACAACCTATGACCAACTGAACAGCACCTTGAAACTGGACCATGGCACCAAGTGCCACATCCAATTTTTCTTAAACACTCCAGGGATGGTGACTGCACCACTGCCCTGAGCAGCCCATTCCAATATCTAACCTCCTTTTCTGAGAAGAAATTCCTCCTAATGTCCAATCTAAATCTCCTCTGGTACAGTTTTAGGCCATTTCCTCTCATCCTGTTGCTTGTTACCTGGAAGAACAAACAAGTTCTCTGCAATTACCTAAAAGGATGTTGTAGCAAGGTGTCAGTCAGTCACCCAGGGTGTCAGTCTTTTTTCCCAGATAACAAATGACAAGATGAGAGGAAATGTCCTCAAGTTGTGCTAGTGTAGGTTTAGATTGGATAGCAGGAAAACTTTCTTCACTGAAAGAGCAGTTAGGCATTGAACAGGTTGCTCAGGGAGGTGGTGAAATCACCATCCCTTGGAAAGCTCAAAAGGCATGTGGGTGTGCCACCTGGGGATGGGGTTTAGTGGCAAGCATGGTGGTGCTGGGTTAATGGTTGGACTAGAGATCTTGGAGGTCTTTTCCAACCTTAACACTCCTGAATCTGTGAGATGCTAAAAAATACAGGAAGTTCCCATCTCTAAGCTGCCCTAGTGTGAGCCACACCTGCTTCTACTGGTGTAGGATGTCCGGCTAAACAGAACTGTACAGAACATTTCAGTCTTCTGGTTCTGACTAAGCACAGGAGTATTTTATATGGAACTAGTCCTACAGGATGCTGAAAGCTTATAAAAAATGATCTCTGACTACCAGCAGAGTAAAGAATGTTTGAATCAATACTGAAGGCCAGACACCCATTAAAGTTTGAGGGGTGATTCTGAGCCTGATTTGATAGTGAGGAGCTTGATTTCTCAGATGAAACTCAAGTATTCAAAAGTGATTCAACCTTGCTATAATTTTGGTGCTACATTGCTACTGATAATTTCTCTAGAATTATGGCCAAGGAATCAAAGTACTGTAGACCACTGTATCATGAAAATTCCAGCTCTGTATGATTGGACTGCCTGGTGTTCCTAGGTCTGAACTGTGCTTCAGAAGAATTTATGTAGGATAAAATCAGGATCTGTTTTGCAAATGTTCTGTTCCTTGTCTCCATCTAATCAAGGTCTAGCCGTGTTAGGAGACTTGCTGACAGCCTAGGACAAGAAGTTAGAAAAGCAAAAGAGCTCTGGTCTTTCTCAAGTGTTTCTGCTCAGGCAAACTAGAACCAGAGGCCAGGTGCCTGTATCACTTGTGACATCTTGAGGCAAGATGTTTCACTTGCTCAGCCTTCTTAGAAGATACATGTGATGCTCATCAGCTCAAGTAAAGTGTATCTTATGTAGACAGTCTTTAATGACACCACAACATTACACAGCGAATGTCTGAATGCTAGGGAGGTCATGCTCATTCATGGGGTATGTGTAGACATGGAATTCTTCCTAGACTGAAGCAATTTCTCCAACCAAAGTGGAAAAAACCCAAACCCAACAAACCAGAGATGCTACAGTTTCTTAACTATACCATATCTTAACAGTTATTGAAATGTTACTATAAACAAGTAAGAAAGTAAAGTAAGAAAAAACTAATGAAGATTAGTGAAAAATAAAATTACTACTGTCACCAGCTAATAAAAAGCTCTCTGTAGCCACTGGCAGTCTGAAGAATGAGGGGTTGGTTTAACATTACTCTTGCACAAAGAAATGCAGTTATTGCTTTCACAGGTACTGCTGAAAAATGTTCTGCTCTCTTGGTATTCATGGGTACTGATGGCTGCCTGAAGCACCCCCATATCAATGCACAACACACACACACAAAAGGACTACAAGTATTCTTAAAGGTGTTAGAATTCAGGAGGATATTTTTTAGTTTTTTCTATGTAATATCCAGAGCCAGATGAAAGAACGTGTCACAGGTAAAGAAGTTGAATATAAATAATTTGGTTTAACATAAAGGGTGACAGAGAAATTCCTATCTCAAGGATGTGCCTTATGGGAATTCACAGTAGTTTCCCCAGGCCTAGATATCTCAAAAGAAGAGCCTATTGAAAGCCTGAGAAACTCAAATCATAAATCACCAGGACCAGGTGCTGTTTTTAAAAGAATCTTGCAGCACACATGAAAAAAACTAGAGATAAAATTAGGATTCTGTCAGCTACGATTGAAAATGTCCACTGCTGTGGACAATTGCTCACAGCCAAAGAGAAAAAAACCCTGCAATTTTAGAGGAAACTGAGATACATTCATAGCAAAAGGTAGTGCTTTTCTCAGACTACTTAATTTATGCCTGAAAAAGCATAAAATAATGGGATCACAATGTAACAGCTCTGTAAGTTATCTGTATGTTCCAAGTTACTAGAATTACTTAAATAAACAAAAAATTAAAGATACTCCAAGAGCCATGAGGAAGTTCAATCCTAATTTGGGAATGGAGTAACCACTCCTCAGAAGAGGAAGAATAGTTTAATTTTTCTGAACAGGGTAAGTTATGCAAATCTTCTTCAACCTAAAACAGGCTCTTACCTATGCTGCTAGTTTATCGGGGGGAATGTAAACTCCTCTGTAAGGAAAACCCAAACTAAAACAAAAAACCTCTAAAACCCAAAGACTCAAAAAGCTGCTTCAAACACAGAAAGCAAGCAGTTTGAGGGTAGATTGCAGGAGGGAAGGTGAGTCCCCTTGCTGGTTGCTGAACAGCCATGAAGTTCTTTAATGTTGCTCCCTGCTTTCCATCTTCAGTAGATTTAGAGAATGCAGGAGAATAAAGCAGTTTAAAGTCACCTTTACTGCTGCTCTCTTCAGCAATAAAATCCAGAATTTGGCATAATAGAAGACTTTGATGCGATTAACAAATACTTCATTATCTCAATGTTCATCTACTGGAAACATACGGTATTCCTTTAGTGTGCTTTAATGGGTACTTACATTTATTGTATGCTGACTTTACCATTACTTCAGGAAACATCTTAGGAAAAGAATATGGAACATGCAAGGAACTGCACAGTTAGTCCAATAAAAGCAAATTCCATTGCCCTTTGAAATCCAACCTGCAGCTTGCTTTCATCTGCTAACAGCAATACTTACCACTGCCAACAACTTTTGAACAAAATAGTTTGGTGACTTTTTTGCACATATCCTTGATTTAACAGGAAAGATGGGGAACATCTGTGGGCAACTTCCACTGGGTATTTTTTCAGAAGCAGGAGATATGAACTTGAATCTCCTCAGGTTTCTGAAACCCAGGTTTTCTGTTCTGTGGAAGAGTCCCCTTGCCTTGAGATTGTTTGAGCTAGTTTCTTAAAACTCTTCTGAGGGATTTTAGCAAGTCGTGACAATTTTAAGCCAGTTCTTTGTTCTGTCCCCATTCTTTCCCATTCCCCCGTTTCAATCAGAGCATGTAGCCTTACCCTCTTGTTTCTGCCAGCTGTTCCAAGATACCTGATCACTGATTTTTTAATGTGCTCCAAGAGTGAGAAAAAGTCCTCCAGCACTCTGGCTTTCTTGGCATCATGCTAGTTTTCTGTACTGTAGTAGAAAACTAATTGTCACATCAGTTTCTCTAGCACTGTTGCAGTTATGGATTTTCAGCCACAAGTCCAATTCCTCAAATGAAGATGAGCCATTATAACCTTGACCATACCTGGTGCAGAGAGAACTTCTGTATTTTTTATCTTATAGCAGAAAATCCTGTACCTCTGTGACAGTTCTTTCTAGAATCCTTGTGTCACCCAGTACTATATTTCATAGAGTAGCTACAGCATTCCCTCACTACAGGGATATACAGTGACAATTACAAGGGAGATTTTAGGTTCTCTTTACAAACTCTTTGGGGAAAAAAATAAAAGCCAAAATGCCAAAAATGCCTAATGAGTGTCCTGCAGTTGTCAGCATGAAATATTAACTTCATTTTGAATAAGAATTTCTTCAGTTTCTCAATATATGAGAAAACACAAACTGGAAGTATGCTGCTAGTTGCATTGGTAGCAACTTGAAACACATACAAAAAACATCTTAAGCAAAGCAAACGAGATTAAAAAGTGCCCGAGACTCTTGGTAAAACTGTACCTTGTTAAATAGAAGCTCTCATAAATGTGCCTGCAAGAGAGTCTTAGTCACTAAATAAGGCTGTACCTGATTTAGTTCACTGCCAGCTTACAAACTTCTGTGTTTTAAACCCCTGCATTCTTGACACAAATTGATTTAAATACTTGGCCTTAGTCAGGCTGTGAATGTGATATTAAAGCATGCTAGTCTTAAGTTTTATCACAATATAGAACAAAGTACTGTTCTATATTTTTACTACAGCAATTTAGAAATAAATTTCTATAAAGGCATTAAGAAACTGTGTGCAGGCACTCTATTTAACCGAGCTTTACATTTCTTATACATAAGAGATAAAACTTGATTCAAAGGCAGTTTTTACAAGCACACACATTTTTCTTCTTCCTCCACTTTCTCTAGTTGTGATATGGAAATGAAAAAAATTGTTTGCTGAGTGCAATGAACAGCTGAATTCAAGCACAATTCCTTTCTAGAACCTCCACAGCAATACAACCAACAGGGGGCTGTCTGGCTACACGATGTTATCAAATGCAGCGAAATCCTTTTCCTGACCGTACAACCTACCATTCATGCACATTTCCTAAAATTCGTTGAAGAACAAGTAATTTAACACATTTCATACCTCCAAAACATTTGAGTTCTTGTGTATCTTTGTCTCATACTACTGGAAATTTCATATTTTTGATCTGAAGTTCCATTATAGATGGATAATATAGCTTTAATGTATTTATTGATGTGTCTGCAACAAGATATTGCTTGTTGGAAAAGGGGGAGACTCTCACATTGTTTTGATAATAGGAAAAGCATATCAAAGCTGCTTCCAGATGCTAAGAAGCTCTATCTATATGAGTATTTTTGTGCTGGCTTCATATGTTGATACCAATCTTCTGTACAAGAAAAGAGATAGACCAAAATGTTTTTAGACCCTTTGATATTGATTTAAAGAGCAGATAGGCAAAGTCTGTATGTAGTAGTGTCAAGAAAGGAAGAACTAGGCCCTGAATATTCCTTACAGTGATTTAAGCAAAGTAAATGGACTTTAAAACTGGATTGCCAGTCTCAGGAGTGAAGGGTGTTTTCCCAGTGCTGGCACTGTTGCTTACAGCAAGCACATTCAGCTGGCTGAGCTTACAAAAAACTAACCTAAAGTCATTTGGTGAAACCACCAAAGACATAGGAGAGCCAGGGTAATGGTAAGGAAACAAGAAAACTCATTCCCAAACTTGTCTGGCTCAAGAATCACGAGGCTGTAGAACCATAGTCTTATATTATTGTTGACTATTCTAGCTGGTCAAATAATATAACCCCTGAAGCTCTTCCTTTGCCTTTATTTCAATAAAACATTAAAATTTTATACATTTGAGACTTTCTATGCTATAATTTATGCCTTATATACTTCAAGTTTTATAATACTTAAGGCTTTTTTGAGTATTTCTTGAGAGATTCCAAAATGTTTCACTTTTAAAACCACTTAAAAGTATAAAACCTGCTAACAGAAGGTTCTTTTATGGGCAATAAAGCCACACACTTGCCCTGCAGAAACATAGGGAAATGAGCAGCTTTCTGTCCATGTCTGACTCCTATGGCTATAAACAGCAGAAGAAAACACTATGGATATATTATTCCTATCTCTCAAGAGAAACTAAGCCTTCACCTACTATGCACTGTATACTTTAGACTGAAGATAAAAACTAGATAAATGCTGCTATAATTAATATGTAATTTCAGAACTTTTGAACATAAAAGTTCAAATTTTACATTAAGAGGCAGAAGCAATATAAGAAATTTTATTTATTAACAAATACAGAGCTATTAAGTTAATAAAACATGGGGAAAAAAAGAGTTGCACCTGACAACTATTAAATAGCTTCTAACAGAAATAAACTATTTAGAGTGAAAAATAAGTACTCTGATAATTATTATCCCCATCACAGAAAGATGAGCAATGTCACTCATGCCATTGTATTTTTCCATCATTTTTTCTTATTTCTCTTTAGAGTTAAATATTTTATTGTGATACACTTACAACTGCCACCTTAGAAAGGAGATTTGCATATACCTCACACATAAGTTTTCATTCAAATACATTTTAAATGTTTTGCTTGTTTTTTATATTAAGATTTGCTGCTACTGCTAAACTGGTACAATAGCAGCTGACCACTTTTGGCACATTTCTATCATTTCTTGTGACTTCTGTGACAATAGGTTGTGATGAGATAAAGGGAATCTAAACACTTCACATTCAACCATTACTGCTAATGTGGCTACCTGATTAGAAGAGATTTCCCCCAATACTTAAGATACCATGACTAAAGGAAAAACTGAAACATTTTCAGATCACTGTATCCAAATTTCTAGTACTGACCACTCTCATTCACCAAAGTATGCCATAGGCAGTACCAAGAAAACTGCCTTTGAAATTTGAGGAAAATGACAGAAGTCCTAAATACTTAGGTATAAGTAACTTCGTATTTTTAGAAATGCAGTGTTTACCACATTAAGAAACGGTTGCAATTTAAGTAGCTCATTATTTCTGAAAATAGATCTTCACAGTAAATTTATTGTCAAATATGCTGAAGTTCAAACATGTACATTACCTTTATTATACAGAAGATTTTGCACAATGTTGACAATGTTACTTACAAAAATGACAAGAAAAACGGCACACACAGGTGTTTAATAATGAGTTATATTTGCTAAATGAATCCATGACAAGACGGTACACAAATCAGAGTATTTTGGAGTTCACAGGACCGCAGAAATAGACCATGAATAAACAGCACAGAAACTCTGCTTCCCAGCCTGAGCTGGTAACAAGGAAAGTTGATTGCAAATCTGGTCTTTAAAAGATGCACAGTACTCACCTCTTCCTCTGAAATCAGAATTACTAAATGCCATAGAAAATTGCATAAGGCAATGCATTACTGTAGTACAGTTATTAAACAAAAGTAGCTACCAGCCCTTCAAGGTTTGTGTCCATTTCCCCTACTTTAAACATGACACGGAGGTGTAGAAACTATTACAGTATGCAACAGTTTGAAGTTCTCTTTAAGAAGACAGGAGACTGTCAGCAGACATAACTTTACACAGTATTATAATTCAAATGACAGCTCCTAAGAAGCTCAGGTACCAATGTGAACCACCAGTGTTTCTTTCAGATGTGAGTTTTAAATCAGACACCTGTAAAGTAAAGCACAATACACATGCTACAGAAACAATGGCCTGGTTACTTGTCCAGCATCACACAAGAATAAAGGCACAAAAATCAACATCAGATCCAGTTCTTAGGAATTCTCACTTGACATATCCATGAAGACATTGTTTTCTCTACTTGCAGCCATTTGTTCCATTGCCTAGAGAATTTTTTACTAATGTCTGCAGCACCTATAGCACGGTCAGGCTTCTTGCTTGCAGCCCACAAGCACCCTGCCCAGCCCAGCACCACAGGCTGACCCTATCAGTAGATTAAACATTCTGTGTGATCACAAAGGTTGCTTCATAGTATACTGACACAAGGGGGCAAATGAAGATTGCAGAATGTTAAAGCAGGAGTTACCTAACTTCTTAATGTTTCATTTTCTGATATTTTTGTTCTTTTTACAGTTATTAGCTTGTGCTTTACTCAACCCCTCAAAAAAAATTTCCTCCTTTGAATTCTAATTCCCCTTATTAGATGAAGCATTTTATTTACTTCCACAAAGACGATGAGAGAACTGAAGAATCTTTCACATGAAGAAAGCTGAGTGAGCTGAGACTCCAGCCTGGAGAAGAAAGGGCTTGTGTTTGTGTGATCTCAGCAATGTTTCTAAATGCCTGCTGGTGGGGGTACAGCAGAGTAAAGAAGACATAGCCAGGCTCTTCTCTGTCCAGAAATAGGACAAGAGGCCACAGGTAAGAAATTAAGTGCATGAAATTCTAGCTGAATAGGACAGGCTGCAGAGTCTCCATCCTTGAATATATTCAAACTTGACTGGACATAGCCTTAAAAAAACTACCCTGTTTGAACTAGAGATCTCCCTTACAACCTCAACTACTCTTACTTTGAGATTTCTTTTCAGGACCAAAATCCGTGAAGTAGCTGAGGGTACTAATAGGTTTGCCCTCTTCTCTGTGGAATACAAGGAGGGGGTGAAATTGACAGTGATTTCCCATACGACAGCAAAAGCTACTACTTAACAGTCTGTATTCCCTTCTGGATGTGAAGTGCAGAGCACTCCAGTGAATGTTAGCAATCATCTGAGGAGTGCAAGCCTCTTTCCCTAAACCTGACTTGTTCTCTTTGCCTCAAGCCAGATCCCCTCTGTCAGGCTGCTGCTTCTCCAATTTCAATAAACAAACAAACCCCCAAATCTTTGCCCAACATATTTCAATCATTCTGATTTTCCAGTTCATCAGATCTTCCCGTATCTGTTCTCAGCTCCAACCTTTTAACATCGCACTTTTAGACATGCTCCTAAAACCAGTTGTCTTCACTCATATACAGCTATTAGTCTCAGTTTATTTTCAAGCAGGCCTATATTTTCTTGCCTTTTTATGTAAATTAAGCATCTTTTTCCCATACAGTTCCTAAGCCTAGCAGAAAATAAGCACTTGAACTGAAAACAGTGAACCTTCCTTTCTTACATCAGGCACACTCCTTTGGATCCCAGAGCCGCAACATGAAGTGAGTTTGATCCAGCCACAGTCTCTGGCACCACCCATACAGGCAAACCTCTGGAAAAATCTAACTGCTAATATTAAGCCACCTGAGAACCATGTGAGAAATGTAACATCCTTTTTAAAGGTTTAGGAAGTGAATCATTTGAGTAGGCCTTCAGAAGCACTTGAAGTAGTTTTCTTATCCAGACAGGAACTTTGGCTCCTCAGTTGAACTCTGGTTCTGCAAATGCTCAAACTGTGTTTTCACCATGTCACTGAACTATTCTGTGCTGCTAGGGCCACCGAACAAGGCACTCCAACCTTTGCCCTTCTGCTTCTTCCTGCTCCCTGCTATTTCCTGCCCTTGTGCCAGTGATAGGAGTTTGCATGGTGAACCAGAAGGAAGCACAGGCTGCTTCACTCTTCTCACAAAGGCCAACATGAGTACAATGAAGTAGTCAGGAACAAACAGTTTGGCCACTGGACTTTGACAAAGCCAGGCAAATAGACTTATTTGTTGTATGCTCTCAAGTCTTTGATCAGCTCTTTAGATTCACATCTACTCATGGAAGTCTCTGGGAAAAATCCTGGGTACATTAAAATACTAGATCTACAAGAGCAACTGGATGGATGGGCCTGCTGCAAGCACCAGTCTGCAGCATAATGAAAAAAGCAGAGACCTTTAAGGTCTTTCCAAGCATTCTAAGTTCTCAAATGGCTGAAGTATATGTGCAGATCTTGAATATTTAGCAGTTACATAGGTTGAAAGAAAGAAAAGAAACTCCCTAAAGAAACTTACCTAAAGAAACTCAATGAGAAAGCTATCCAGCTTTGAGCCAGATAGGATATTTTTTTCTAAGTAGTCAACTTCATTTTGGTCATGTGTCTTAAGAGAAATGTAGTAGGTAAATGTGCACACATATGTTCTTTATGAAAAGCTGTAGGCTATCTAATTCTGCATAGCTGTGCTATTGAGAACTGCTCAGGTCTGAACTAAATCGGAAATTTAGCTATTAGCAATTTTGTCAGTTCTAATTCATAGCAGTAGTAGAAAATGAGAATGTGATTTTACCAGTCTGAAATTATGAAATATGGTCAAATAATGCAAACTAATGAATTATAACAACTTGGATTCATATTTATCTACATCATGTCTGTACCTGTGCAACTGCACCAGTAGCGGTTCTGTGAAGGCTAAAATCAAAACAACTCTTGAGTGCAGATAAGCCTTTTTTCCTCTTTTTAAAACATATATGATGTATTAACTTGACTCTGTGAAGACCTATTTGGATAAGGTATGTGTATTTTAAATGGTAAAATACAACAGGGCTAATAAAATTAGATTAGCAAGTGATACTGAGTCATGATAGTGAAGAAAATAAAATCTTAAAAGGAAACACACTTTCAGATCTGTATCTAAAATTAGTGACATTTACATAACCATTAGTCTACATTTGACTCACCACACAGTTCTTGCATGCAGCTTTTAAAAGGAAAGGAGCTCAAGTAATTTCCATTCTCACTGCAGCAATTTCAATGAAAGATTCTCCTGCAAGAGAAAAGTCTTAGTGGAAGATGAGAAAAAAAATTAGTAAATTCACAGTCAGATACACAGTTTAAACTTCTAACCATAAAACTGTTAGCTGTCTATAGCCCAGTGGTTTAAGAAATGAAGTGGTTAATAAGTTTTGTTAAAAAAATTGGAAGACACTTTTTCTTTATGAGCTCTCTGTGTTAAAAGCATGACCAAATACTTCCCAGTTCCACTAATTTCGAAAAGATTGTAGAAATTAACAGTTTTATGAGTTTTAATAAAGAAATGTGTTGAGAATTAAAGTAACTTAATTTTTGTAGTTTTTAAATATATAAACAAACACACTTACCAAAGCATTGTTAGACACGTGTAGCTTGAGATGGCTCCTTAAAAAAGCTCAGTTTTCACATAAACCAAAACAAAATTATATATACGTCTATTTTATTTACCAACAGATACTATGAAGCTCTAATATGCTTTCTAAATAAATGAAAATACAAAAAAAGCTAAGAAAGTGTTCATATACAAACAATAGATAAATTTATAGCAACAAAAAGGCACAGGGAATACATGCAATGTCCTGTTCCACGACTCGCGTGCAGAAGTGGCTAGCCTTACTTCAGCAGCACAGTTAATACTGGAGATATTTACAGTCTTAACACCAATATTTACGTGCTGCTAAAGTATGACAGACATCAGCATCACAAGATTGACTAATTCATAAGTGGCATGTCTCTTCAGGGTGATGAAATCCTTGTATTTTTGAGGCAGCACAATATGGCCTGCACCTTTTCAAAACCCACAAACCATTATGTGCTGCTACGTTATGCCAAGGTGTCTACCATGCTTCAAGGAAACACAAACATACTCTGAGCTGAATGCAGAATTTTCTTAGTGAACTTTAGCTTTCATGTAGTAACATCAGTTGTGTTAATGAGCTACAAAATATTTAGAAAACATCTGTCCATTGCCAAGCTGACTATTTACAGTGAAGCTCTAGACTTTGCTGTCATGTGTGCATAATACCTTAATGAGACACAAATCACAAACTGGACAACTGTGTTTCTAGTTAGAGGAACTAAAAATTATGCAGATGTTTATTTCAAAAGAAAGCAAAAAACTCTGGGTTATTTTCTAATCTGACTTTTTGTCATCTGGAAACTTGGACGTGAAAAGAAAACCCAAAAACTTTCATATGAAAGAGAATAAGAGCTAATTTCAAAATAAGCTTTTGTGAACTATTCTATCAGTCCTCAAGCCATCTGTTAGCTCTGCCACTTACCCTTAATGCAACTTTTGGGCAGACAGATTCAAAAGAGCCTTAATTAACTTCCGAGGAGAAAAAAATTATAACCCAAAATAATTGTTAGCAAGAATAGTAACTTATCTGTTATTATGGGCAGGAGTTCATCTGCCCCCAGCCTGGAATTGACCATGCTACTTGATGTAGGCCAGAGATGTGCAGTTCATGGCATGCTAGGTATCATTTTCTTAGACTAAAGAATGCCAGAGATTTAAGTCTGTGCAGTCATTTTACTAGTTCCCTAGATAACATGAATTATGCTTTCTTTATTGTTTTTATACTAAACTGTTAAGACAAAAGCTACTTACACAGCATGGAACCAAGAACGCCCCTCCATTGCAATAAGCCTTCTAGTCAGGTCGTGACAGACAACTTCTGGAAATTAACAGGGCTATCTGGAAGCACAAAAAGAGATTTGGCAGGCCATGTGGGGGAAAGGTTTGGGAATTTTCTTTTCTCCCTTCCTATTTTTGTTCCTACAGTACTACAGCAGGGCAATATCTGCTAGAAGAGTCCTTTGCCACAAATGTGCCAATTAAAGTGAGATTGCCAGTGTAAATTTACAGGTAACAGCAGCAACACTTTTTATATAGTTTATCCAGATAGGAATGCTAACTTTAGGAACTGCATCAAAGAGCCATTTCCAGTATATTTTATATATGCACAGCTCTATTTACACTTATCCCTACCCCACCTCTTACTACCTATGTTTATTTTTAAAATCAGACAGCTAAAATAGGCAAACTAAATTAAATAGGCACAACTTACCCAACTTACCATGGTGAATTAAAGCAGGAGTGCAAAATCAAAATAAACCTATACTGTAAACATATGCTCTGACAGTTGGTCTCCCCCCTGAAGAAACTGTGCTAGGCATAAACCAAGAGAAGAAAAAGTAAAGACAAAATCTCCACCATATATATGTGTAATGTGGAAGTCATAGATAAAGATAGATGTGAGCAAAAATGCTAGCCAAGTGTAAAAGATTTACTTCAACTTTTCTGGAAAAAGATTATGAAAAATATTCTCTAGCAAGAAAAAATATTGTTTTGTACTTACAGATTTACTTTAAAAGATTGAAAGAAAATTACTTAAATAAGACAGTGGCAACATTTAATACCTTTGAAAGTGCATTTCTCATTTTTAAATTCAGGCCAAAGTCTTCATTTGAAACTCCATGTGTTTAACAGATACTATTCTTTCAATTGTCTGGTTGATTTCAGCTTCTAGCTTAAGTGTGGAAAGGTTTTTTCCTGCTGCATAACTAAATCCCTTTAAAATTAAACTATACACACCATGAAATGAAGACTTGGCAGAACTATTATGCTATTTTCTACAGAAAGTACATTAGTAAGAAAACTTGCAGGTAATTCCACCCACCCATACAAAACATGAACACAAAACCTTGCATGAATTACAGGATTCCAGACTGTTTGAGTTTTCCTTTTTTTTTTTAAATGATTTTGGAAGGTGTTTTGTTGTTGGTGTTATTTTTTAGCTTTACTACAAAATGTCCCAAAAGAAACCAACCAACCCAAAATTCAACACAATCTGACTGTATATTTTCTACACTGCTGTTAAAATAGATCTAATCTGCAAGGAGAATAAGCAAATTATCACATAAAATTTAAGGCAGTCTATGTGAGAGAAGGGGTTGTGGAGCAGGAAAAGAATGAAAAGAGAAGTCTAAGATAAGAAGTGATAAGCTGAGCTAGGAATCTACTGAAATCCAGGAATGTCTGCACAAAGCTGTGTACCATTATGCTTTGGTCATAAAGTCAATATAGTTGTTACCATGAGTGCTTCTCCTACCTCCATCCTCGTGTTTTAAGTCTGTGGATGAGAGACAGATTGACAAAGAAGACCTCAATAAAAGATGGGAATCATGTATGCAAGAAGTTCCATTACATTTCCCAAGTTCCTATAAGCAAGAGCTCTGCTGAGGAAGAAGGATCCTGAAGATGCAAAACTAAAATTCCTCAGAAGCAGCTCACATACACAAGTCAGGAATGCTCTTTGAAAAAAATATACTGGAACTGTTAAAAAAAAAAAAAAGAAAGGAAAAAAGAGAGAAGTGTATGTGTACATGTATTTGCCCTTGTTTTAGCAGTTAAGAGTGTTTCCAAGCAATGAAGGAGCCTTTCCTCGATTTCAGTATTTTTTTAGTTATTTATCAAAGAACAAGCCTAACATAAAATATAATTTTCCGTTTTTATTGTTTATAGTTCAGAGTTTATGACAACACCAAGCCAAACTCAATCTTTTCTGACCCTATGAAAACCAACTACAAGTCAATTCTGGCTACTATACACACTAATAAGCTCCTTAAATGCTACTGTAACTACTAATAAGCTCCTTAAACCTCTATGTAACATATTATATCCAGAAGGTACCACTAGGCCTGCAATCTGACTGACAGGCCAGTGACTTGGAGCAAGAGACACCAAGGACTTTGTATTAAACACTGTATGTTGTCTCTAATACCCAAGAACATGATGTAAAATCAAACATTTGCCTTGTGCCTTTTGGTCACACAAAAAAGGCACTCCCTTGATACTTCTTGGCCAGAAGCTCTTCCTCATCAATAGTGTTATACACCATTGCTCACAACCATATTCCATTGCTTTAGTTCCTTACCCATTAATACAAAACACATCCTTACTCATTAATACATAACAGATCCAATATGAAAGCAAGGCTATTGCTTCACTGTTCATTGTGACCCTTTCCCAACCTTATTTCAGATTAAAATTAGGAAACTGAAGATGAACCTGAAAGACTGAAGTGTTCCACAGTGTAAAAGCATTACATTTGTCCCCTAGTGCATCTTCTGTCCATCCTCTACAGCTCTGACATCAGCAATTACAAGTGTCCTTATCTCAGTTTCCCCAGGTTAGCTTAGCTGAACCAGAAATGAGACAGGGTTTGCACTGAGATGGCACAGCATGAAGTGGGGCATTTTTGACAAGTGTGTCCTGCTCTGTGCATTCCATTAATGGAGTAAGGTACTTCTATGTTAGACAGGACATTTTGCAATGTAGCTTTTTGGACAACTGCTGGTAAATTTGCCAAGCTCTCTTCTAACAGTTTAGTGCCACCAACACACCACTAACTATGAGTACACACAATGGCAGTCCAACACTGGAAAATACTTTTAGGGTTTTATTGAATTAATCTGGGAAAAAGACAAAATTTCACTGTTCACTACCAAGAAATCTGAACATTTCCGTTCTCTAAGATTCTCAGATCTAAAAGTGTGTGTAGCTGCATCTTTCTCATACACTGTTTACACCCCTCTCTCCAAGTTAAAACAATAGTTTCATTTTATTTTTGTCATATGCTTACTCAACACTGCAGTATTTACACGGCAAACATACTAGAATTTATTACTTTTGTTCCTTCTCAAATCTAAGATTTAGAAGTATATTATTTTATTCCTGCATTCTTGCTTCTTTGTTAAGGAACTGTCTTTCCATCTAATTTGTGGTGTCAGCAGCCTTTAAAGTGATATGCATGTATTTTTAAAAAGAAGAAAAGATTCCACTGAAATATTTCAGAACATTAAAGCTATTTGTGTACTTTTGGCTACTATTCCATTATTATTTGGTTCAGGCATAACCTGCAATACTCAGTTAATTCACTCAACTTAATTGAGGTTACTTTCTGGTCAGAAGAAGAAGAATTAGGAGAATAAACTATATACCTTGATTGCTCTTCTCCTGCAGTAACAGTGAGATTTTTAATTGCTGTTTAAGACTGCAGTTCTAAAAAGTTCTAAAGTTTCTAAGTTCTAAAAAGAAAAAGTAAAATTAAATAATTAAAAAAATATCTCTAAACTAGCAATTTAATTGCATGTGTTTGGTTTTTTTAAAAATTAAATAACTCTAACACAGTTAGGCAATAAATCTGCCTCACTTCCCCTCAAAGAGGTGCAGTAATTCAGGACCAAGCTTATACACACTCTCCATGTATAATAGGTCCACCCATACCTTCTAGTAAGCAGTTGAATATTTCTAAGACTATTATAAAGTTGTGTAAAAAAAAAAAAAAAAAAAAAAAGCTTTAAATAATTCTATGAATAAAAAGATGAATATTTGAGCAGAGATACCTAGCACTAATTTAAGAGTTTTGGTAATGGTGACATAAAAAAAAAATTGTGTGTTCACTATTTCCTGATTATGTTAACAACACTCCCCATACAACCATGGCAAAAGACTGGGAGAACTGCACTTTTTGCAATGTGAAGTATTAATAACTAAAGTAAAGCAGATGACTGCTGATTACTGAAATTTACTGCTACTAAATTTGGAGAATCTATATCATGTGTCCAGCCATCTCTCCAAGGATCATGAACAAACAGATTTAGACTAGCTGGAGAACTACTGCATAAGATAAACATGAAATAACAAAGCCAGCTAAAAATAAAAACCAGGAAGTAAAACCATTGAGAAATTCAGAAGTATAAAAATACCTAGAAATTTAGAAGTGCAGTTAAGGACTGTCAGCATCAAATTCTGTTTAAATCCTTTTTACTTAATCTAAGACTCCAACTACTGCTTGTACTGCTTGATTCATGTATTAATTTGTATGAGGTGTACCCCCCCTTGTTTGCACTCAGGAAGACAAACCAAAGTGAAGACTGTTACTTGGTTCTGCAATATTGATGCTCCTATTGGACTGATGAATAGCAAACAGAACGCAATGGATTTCTGTGAACGGCAAAAAACGAAAGGTAGTCAGTTCTGGCTTGAACAAGTACAGTATGTCCATTTTTATAGCTTGCTAGCTAAAAAAAGCATAACTACGGGAACCTGATAGAGAACTCAACAATTTATCAATGTACTGTTTGGTATATCATAATTGTACTTTAGAATCAATTGCAGCTTAAAAATAAAAACAAGACTAACCCCTCCCACCTCTTTTCCCAGCTTCTAAGAAGTTTTTTGTCAGAAGCTGATGTATTAACTAGATTGCTATATGAAACACTTTACAGGCAACTTGTAAAATAACAAGCTCCAAGTTCTAGCAGAGTTTGTAAAAGTTGCATTTCAGAAAAGTTTTCCAGATCCCTCTTGACTGCACTGGTACAGCTTGCACACAACTTTTAAAAATCTGTCTTCTCTGCACCTTTGGCAAGCACACAGGAAGAAAAACTGTGTGAACACTTTCAATCTCTACCAGCATTCTTTCTGCTTGAGAGGACACATACAAAATTAAGAAAAACTAAGAAACTATTTTTTAAGTCCTACAAAAATAAGTTCTATATTTCATTATAGTAGTAACTAAAATGTTTCTTCCCCCTGTTTTATTACAAAAAATATTATAACTAAACATAGTGGACCCATCAAAAAGAAAGCCAGGTCTGTCTTAGAATATAATCTTCAGTTTCTGTATGACTATTAAAAAATTTTCTGGCACCCTTTCAGATTAAAAAAATTATTAAAAAAGATAAATATTTTCAAGTTCTCCAATAAATGGAAATTTGGATTATTACACTATTACATTCTGAAAATATTATCCTATTATTATAGCTAAAGTTTCCAAAACCTGAAATATATAGAATCATTAGTGATAAAAGAAAAAGTGACAATCCCTCTCCAAACAATAACTGTTCAATGCAAACCATGTACATAATGTAAAGTTACTAAGACATGGAAACAGGTTCTCCTTTTAAACACATTAAGTTAAAAAAAACCCCAAACTTTAAAATCAATCAAGTATTGGTTCTCTCTATTAATTAATTTGCTGGTTTTTTTACAAAAAAAAATTCGCTTTATGAAGTTCTCAGAAGACTTGCTCTTGTAACAGCCACAGGCCTTGTGTAAAATTTTGTGCTCCCCTAAGCTGGCACAGCCTTTTATGAAAGAAGGCCATGCAAGTACTGCTGTTTAAATCTTCTAACTCCAGAATGTATAGCAAAGCATTTCTTGTCCTCAATAGAATATTCAAGTCATTTGTGCAGAAACCCAGGTGGTCTGTGCACAGGATCCATTTCCAAAGTATTTCAAGGAAAGTGAAAAATATATTGGTCAATATTAGCCAGACTGCCTTCCTAGTTGCTGTCTTATCTCAAATTGGTTTATAATTACAAACCATAGGCCAGTAACAGAGCAACTTTTTTTTTTTAAATTGCCTTATATAGAAATAATAACTATTTACAGTATGACAAACCACAAACTTAAATTGAGATTTTGTTACATCTCAGTATTGTATGGGACTATAATGCCTAAAGATAAAAACCAGGCCCATAGCTCAGAATGAAACCCCACTTGTAAAGAGCTAAATTTGCTGCTTGTCTGCTTTCAAAGATTTAAGGTCAGAGTGACAATGCTATAAAATAAGGGTCAAAGCACAAAAAGACCAAGGCCACAGAACAAAGAGCTTTTCGTGTCCTGAAAGAAGTTGCTTTTTGTAAGCCTGCCTTCTGGCTCAGGCAGTAAATTTGTCTTTTTCTTAACATCTTCACTACATGACTTCTATAAAATGTCAGACAGCAGCATGACTTATGAAAGGTGAGACTGACCTGTTTGAAGAAATCAATTCAACTGTTAAGGGAATCCACTAGTTAATAGCAGAGGAACAACTCCTAGTAACTGCTACTTATACTTTTCCAGCCCTTAGCTGTATTTCTACAACTTCATTATTTAATTAGTCACTTCAGCAGAGGTTTCAGGTGTCCATAACACCTTTGGGGTGCAGATTCCTGGCCATATCTTATTGTTTATTTAGTGGTAGCTGGTGCAGCAATCTTTCCCCCACCTCTCCATGAAATATTAATAGAATCCTACTAATCTTAATAGATACCATCTAACACACAGATCTGTGTACACCCTTTCAAAAACATGTTTGGTTCCCCACTTTCCATCAATGAGACCCACTACTCACAGAACTGAGCTAATACAAAATAAAACGGTGCTTTCTAAGGCTGACACAGATCAGTAAGCAGTAAATTTCATTTTTCCAGCTAGAAAACAACCTTCACTTAGAACATGCTTTTCCAAAATAATAACAATGGTTTTGACAAATGAAAGGAACTTTATCCACAAAAAAAAAAAAAAAGGACAAGTGATAAGGATGCTGGGTGCTTCTTATGGCTTTATACTAAGCTAGATTTTCAATATTTTACTAACAAGCTTAAAGTAAAACCTTGCTGAATTAACTAGATGTTAATATATTAAGAAAAAGGATTTATAACTTAAAGTACACAAGTAGTTTAAAAAAAATCAGAATTGTGCTCTCAAACTAATAAATACCCACAAACATGAAAAATGTTAAATTTCTCAAAACTAGCATCTGAATTTTTTTTAAAATAAAAAGTTACTTCACAGTATGCTCCTTGAGCAATATCAGTACTGCAAGAAGTGTTTCTCCATCATAATCCAAACCTATATGAAAGAATCAGAATTATCTGCATTATCTATTATAGCAGGTTGAAGGCAAGACATTTTGAAAACACAGATCTTCCATACTTCAAGTAATTATCTTCCCCTTCAAAATAGATGGCTTCTGTCTTCAAAGTTATTATTTTTAATTTTTTTTTCAGTCCTACTAACTTATTTAATAGCTGGAACTGGAGAATCAGATATCTGGAATTAGATTAAAAAATATACAAAAAAAAAAATCCCTTACCTTTTGACTCTGGAGATCTGTAACAGCTGAGTTTCAGTGCCAACAAAACAGAAATTTCATGAAACAAATCACTTTGCTTTTGACCTACCTTAAGCTATAATATCTGATTCCTATATTAATTATTAAATGTAGCATTTAATAATTTTTTTTCTTTCTAAAAAATTAATATAATTGAAAAATACCTTATTATAGGAAAAGGTTAGTGTAATATATGAAAGGCCTACTCCAATCATCCTACACTTTCTGAAGCAAAGGATTACTCTTCATCTCTTAAGCAGCACTGGTGCAAGTATACTGATTTTTCTTGTGGTGAATAGCAGCCCACAAGTTAAGGAACTGATGCAAACTGGCAGATTTCCCCTTCTAATTCTGAGTCATATGCGTCATCTTTTTGTCAAAAGCTGGGAAGAAAAAGAGTCTGTCTTCCAGCCTGCCACATGAAACCACCTGCTTAAAGGCAGAACAGACCAATATTGCAATACTGGTCTGCACATTGCTGGTACTTACACATTTGTTCTTGCTTTGTTCAAATAAACAAAATACTGAAGACAGCTTTAATGTTAATGACAGAACTTATCTCTTTGATTTAGGGCCAAAAAATCAAGCTGGTAAAAGGAGAAAAAAAAAAAAAAAAAGTCATATTGGCATGAAAGTGCTTATTCTTAAAATGGTAGTGTCTTACCTGCAAAAGACTAAGGGTTCAGTTCCTTAAAAGCTTACATGCATGCTTGGTTTAATCACCTAGAATCAGACAGGTTTCACAGACATACATTCCAAAACCAAGAGTTCATGTGTGTGATTAAGACCTCTTATCTCTGTACATGGCTGGCAACTAATTCCTCAAACCCACTCCCCCAGTTAAAGCAAAAATCCCCCCTAAATCCCAGAGAACCTACCAATTTCTGTAGGTTAAATTTCACATGCTCCTTTTTCCCCCTGTTGTGCATTTTGCAAATTAAGAAGCAAGAAAACTATTTTCTTCTTGGACAGACTGATCAAGGCCAGTCATTGTTGGACTATATACACTGTGTTATGACACAATTGCTCTCTTTCAAAGGTACCAGCACCAGTTAAGGTTGGGCACATCAGTGCCAGCAGATTACATTTTCAAACTGCACTAGAGTTGCTGATCAGACCTGCTGAAAACAGGTGTAAATGTTTACTGCAACAATGCACTGCAGTATTTATACTGATCTGTGGCACTGCCAGAGTGATTGCAAGTAAATATTCTTTATAGAAAAACAACTTGAAAAAGTTGTTGCAGCTAAAGCAAATTTTAGACATTAATAGTAAGTTGTGCAAAAGAATGCAAAGAAAATATAACTTGACTAACTGGTCCAGAATGTAGAAACAAACATGCCACTTTAATAACAGATCAGCTTTTTTATATACAAGTACACAAAATATATATGAGATTATATATATATGCACATAAAGTTAGATAGAAAGGTAAAAACTCACACATACACTCTTATATAAAATGCCCTTTGTTTTCAAATTTGTACTGTGCCTCAAGCATGTACACGGCTGGGTACATACATTTCAATATAATGAGAAAATTTGTATTTCTAAAATAAGAATACTAGAGTGCTTTTCAAGAACCACGACACCATCATTTGCATTACAGGTTATTATTTACAAGTATTTAAGATGTTCTGTAAATTTATAATGAACACTGCAACAGTGAAAACTAATTTTTTATGTAATGCACTGTTATATAAATTGTTTAAATTGTGTACAATATACACAGACAATCACTTCTACTTGGTTAAATATTAAATACATCACCTTATTGCTCATCTTCAACTAATTTTTTCTCCCATTCTATATAATATATTTTACTTGATAAAATTAGAGACACAAAGTACCTCTCTGATGCCTTATTCTGTGGTTTGCTTTGTGTGTATTTTTTTAATATGAAATTAATTATGCATACTGTCATCTTTATTTGACAAACTTTATAGTATTTAGTAAGAAAATATTTTACTCACCATACATTCCATTTTCCTTGCTACTTAACAAAAGACATTTAAGCTTTTCTGCAATGTTACCTTACCCCCCCAAAATCCAGTATCTTTCCAAGAGCTTCATGCAGCACATGACAGCAAACAAAAACCAAACAAAACCCACCACCGAGAAAGTTGTGCCTTTTTGACAACAGCAAGAGTGAACGAGGTAAGACACTGTGGAAGACATTTCTTAACTTGTAATTCAGCAAAGCACTACAACTGTCTTAACTTCTTTCTCATTCAGTGGAGCACTCCAAGATAAGAAAAGTAAGTTAAACAAACCATTTAGGAGGGTAATCACAAAGAGCAGTTTTTGTCTGGGGGAGACCCTGGAAAAGACCACTGGCTCCCTCTTTTTCATCTCAGGGCCACAGGCACCCATAACTGTTCTGGGGTAGGCTGTTGCTTTGAATTGCCCTCTAGTGTTAGCCTTCATTACTCCTACCTCTATGACAAATGCTGTTCAGGTTTTTAATAACAGAAAGTGGGTCAGCAACGTAAGTTATGTTAAGCTAAAAAAATTAAACAAAAAAATTTGAACAGTGTCCCAAACTCGTTTTCAGGTCAGAAGACTGTGAGTACAAATAAGTACTACACACCAAAAACCAAAAATACAGTAAGTCTATATACCTAAATAGCCCCCCCCAAAAAATCAAGGACAACAGATTTATTAAAGAACTTATGCCAACTGTATTTTACATTTCAGTGAGTTTCTTATGCAGTTTCACAAAAATATCAATTTCTGGAGCAAATACTCAACACTCACAGCCAAAATCATAGTCATGATGGTGGGATCAAAACACCAAAAAAACAGAGGAGTTGCTGGTCAAAAGAACAGGGTTTAGCAATACCAATGCCCTGGAAGGAATTATTCTCTCCCTGCTAATTCAAGAGTCTCTCTGTTACACCCTAAACCCACAGGCAAAACAGGCACCATGAAGATCCAGATTTTAAACCTGGTAATACTAGGAAGAGAAGGCAAGCATTTTTCCCTGATTTTATTTCAAACCATGTTTTATCTGCCCTCAAATTGTTTAGAGAGGCCATGAATCTGGAACTTAAAAAAGTATGGAGAATATATTAGTAACACTTGCATGTCATACAAGCTATGGATTTCCACACACATAGAATTAAAGATGAGCTTATGACCCTTTGTTTAAAAAATACTCTGGTCCTACAGAACTACAATCCCTCACTCTGACAGAGTTGAAAAAATATTTTTAGAATTAGGTGTTAGCACAATGAAGAAAAGTACAGATTTGAGTGCTGCTTTTGTAACTCCTGTGCTTGGCATTAAAAGCAGCATTTTCCCTTCTCCTGAGAACCTGGAAAAAATATTTTGGCTTTAGGTAGGAGAGGGACAGGGTAACCAGTACATAATTATTCTTGTTGATCAGGAGTTCCTTTTGCCTGTGAAAAACGCTGACAATTAAGTGTTACAGTATCAAAAGGGAACTCTGTTCCACAATAAACTTTTCAATATATTTTCACTTCGAGAAGGACTTTCTTATAAGAGCCATTGCAGTGTTTCACAACAGATGGAGCATCTTCTTTGTCTAATTTCTGAGCTTGTCTAAAATATGGACTAACTTGCAACAAGAGAAAGCAAGGCATTTTCAGAATAAAGTACTAACATTCATAAGACCACAGTATCTACCCATCCTACCAAGAGAAAATTTTGCTCCAAAAGAATACAGAAATTATAAAGCAAATGTCTTCATTTATCAGATCCACTGGAAGTTCTGCAAAATCTAGAAGTGACTTGCATGTCTAGAGGTGACTTATATATCTATTTTGAAGCAGGAAATGATTAGTTAAATTTGGGAAAATCATAATCATGTTCATAATTACAACACTTTCTAAATTTCTAAGTTAATTTCCATATGAATATGAAAATGCATTTCCTTCTGTGGGGACAAGGGGCAGTTAAAAAAAATTTAAAAAAATATTTAAATTGTTCTTCATGTCAACTAGGAAGTGGAAGTATAAAATCATAAAAATCTTTGACTAAAGGCTTTAAAAAAAACCACACCAACAAACCAAATCATCCACAAAACAAAAAAAAAAAACCCCACCAAACTGTAGGACACTCACAGGAAGTAAAAACGAAGCTTCTAAAATTTAGTGGGTTAAAGAAAAGGTATAAATACTTCAGAGGTACTTGAACATTACTAAGATTTTTAAGTACCTCACAAATTAAAAACAGATATTGCTGATATCTTGCTTTGACTAGATTATCTTGATAATGTATTTCAATAAAAAGAACTAATTCTCTCATAATACTGGTCTAAAAATTTAGAATAACAAAAAAGTCCTGCCCCAAACAAATGCAGAAAAAAAATTTACCATGAATATCCATATGTTTGAAAGTAATACAAAATTAACAAAGCTAGAAACAACTGTTTATGCAAATACACTACTCAATTAGCAATTGCAGCTTCATATATGCCCTGTTTTTAGTGTGCAAACAGCAGTCTAAACCAAGGTGTATTAAGAAGCCATCAATACACCATATGAACACTTAATTTTGATTACATTTTTCATTCCCCACAAACTTTCAATGCATGGGCCTACATAAATTCTTCCTTAGACTTCTGTTGAAAATAGACAAAAATAACAATAAAAGGGGGCAATGTGTTATTTATATATATTTACATTGGAGTGAGAAGAGTAAGTGTTTAAATATCCCAGTTAGCATATTTTAACTATTTTTCCTAAAGAATTTTCATGCCATTTGCTTTTCTTTTCCTATTGCCTAGCAAGATCATTTTATCAACAGACAAGGAAAAATGATGTGTAAGTATGCCAGTCTTAAATTCTTCCTATATACATGTTTCATTGAATGTCTGAAGCAACAATAAAAATAATGTCTATTTAAATCTAATAGTCTACCAAATTCCATTTTAAAATAATGTAGGGCTGGGTTTAGTTTAAACTAAGAAAATTCAGAACATTCAATTGCTTCAGATTTAAAACTTAAAATAGTCATGCCTAAGATATCAAACAATGGCTGATTTTACATGTATTGTAGTAACTAGGAATGGGTTGCATTTATAGCTACAGATCTCTTTCAGGAAAATTATTTCAGTTGCCTTTGCAAAGCAAGAGAAGTCCTTAAAGAAATCATAAACGAATTGTAAAAGTGATCTGCAACAGTTCCTTTTGGATGAGCAACAAGCATGCATTGTCAGCTTTCAAATTATGATTTAGTTAACAAGACTTGTAGAGCCTCAAGTGTTCTACCTACAGTAGGAACAGCAGAAGTGGCCATGAAAAGTTCCACATCTGAAGCACTTCAGTAAAGAAGTCTGCACATTTTTATCTTTTCAACCTCATTGCAATCAGATATTGCAAAACAGTTTACAAAGTCAAGCACACAGCTTGCAATAGCCACACCAGCAATTTTTAAGGGGCAAGCACGGCAGGCCCTTAATTCAGGCTGAACTTGCAACAAAATCAGTAGCTGTTTTGCTAAATAAGAACTACAATAGGAAAGGCTAAGAGTAGGAAAATAAAGCAAACACACCCCCCACCACCTTTCTTGCAAGTTTCATCTACTCTTCAGGTCAAGAAACATTCATGTTGACTACCGAGTACAAAGTTACTATAGAAAAGAAAATTAAAAATTAATATGGGCCAAAATTCAGCACAAAAATATTCTAGAGCAAATCACACCTTAAGTGGACTCTAATCATAACTGACAACTGCAGCACTCCTAAAAGATACTAGAGCTTGTAAATAGGACTCAATTACTATATTACTGCAAAACTCTTTGCACTTTCTAAAAAAACATTTAGACTTATCTTAAAGTTTTAAATACTTCAATATATACTAAATTTGTAAAAGGAAAGAAAGTGTGCATCTAATGAGAATACCATTCTGCAAATCCTTATTCATGGCTGTGAGTCATTAGAACTACTTGTGTATATTAAAGTTTGTAGGATTAGGCCCTAAATGTAAAATCCCTTTGATTTACAGTTGTGAACCAGAAACAACCTTTTTTGCTGAATAAGAATCTATGAGAAATACTCTGAACCTGTGTCAGACCAAGGAACACTCCATCAAACTTTCACCTTTTAAATATCTCACAAGGGAGCCTTAGATACCTTTGCCTTGCAATATAATCCTGATTTTCATTAACAAGAATGTAACTGCTTTTGTACAGGAAAAAAAAAATGAACAAACTCAAACCGTTCAGTGAAATCCTAAAATCCTTATTTTCCTAAGAAAGCTAGTAGAAAAAAAGGGGGAAAAAAGGAAAAAAAGAAAATAAGAAAGAAAAACCAGCAATGTAGTACCTCCAAAGCAGTTTCTGGACAGACTGAAATATTTATTTGGGAGCATATTAGGCATGCTACCCAAACACAGTTACAGCATTAATAGAAGTACTTTAGTGAAAGTGTGTGTTTAATCACATAAAGAAAGGATTAAAACTGAAAGAATTACCTACTCACTAATCACAAACTTCAAAGCTTATATAAAGTTAAGGTTTACTTCCTATACTTTCTGTATTCAAAATTTTCTTACTCAACTAAGAATTTTCTCTAGGAGGCCTTAACCACCCTAAAATCATATTATTGTATGAAAAATATATTCAGAACCCATCTGCCTCAAATACTTCTGTAACAGGAGGTGTACTGCTGGTAAATTCCAGTAATTCTTCAGTTCTACCAGCCATTACTTACAACAATGAGGAAATATGAAATTTACACCTCACTGGATTTGCTTGGTAGAAATTAGGAGTTACTGGGATAAACTGAAATTTTGGGTTTTTAAAACTCCTCTGATTTTAAGGTACAATTACTTCCTACAAAGAAGAAGTGTTCTTGAAGACAGACAGATTTGATTAAGGATAAAAACTGAATTCCAGCTGAAAGTTGGAATTGCTAAAGTCACAACATGTTCATAAAATTTGTTGTACTGCAATATGTTCTGCTGCAGATAAAGTCTTGCAGATTTTACTATTCCATTTTGTATTTAAACAAATTTACTCAATCCAAGAGCAGTTACTATTTTAATTTCAATTGTCTGTGTAAATGGTTAGTTAAGACTGTTCGTATATGAGTAGATAGGTCATGATTACTCTGAATGGATTTCTCAGTTTCAGCCAAATGAGCACTTTTAGTGCAAAGCAGGACTTGCAATATGAGTGTAGCACAGTCCATATTAATTCCTCTAAATTGTTCAGTGTTTTGCTATATAGTATCTGTTTGCCAACAAATAAAATAAATATAAAATTTCTGAATATTCTGGTACAGATGCAAGGCTCTGAAAACCTGTTCTTTTTTTCTGTTTTCTGCTTCTTTGCTTGTCAGGTAGCTAGTTGATTAAAGCCTTTAAAACCAAATTTTACACACTACATGGAAATACACCCAGCTCGCTCTCTATTCTATTCTATTCTTAACACACCCTCCCAACAAAAAAAATAAAGTTATTGAAAAATAATTTTTTTATATCATCCATACTTTGTTTTTGGATTAGCAACATTTCAGTTGGAGTAATTCCCAAGACAGGAATATGAGAACAATACTATATAGAGAATTTATATCGCTCAAATGGATCAAGGCTGTTGCAAACTCAGCTTTTTATACATATTTTTGGCCACTTCATTTCCTTCTGAGCACAGCCTGTGTTAATACTTTTACTTAGTGTTTATAATTTTACAGGAGTGTAAAGAAGAATTATTTTAACAAATAATAAATTCTTGAACAATCCCATTAGAACTGGCCTATTCTGAATACTCTGAATAAGTTATACTACTGTGTACATTTTTTAAAATAAAGAACATATGTAATAAGAGAAATGTTAATATAATATATACCATGCTCATGCTCCATCAACCTTCCAGAGAGTTTTTCAATCACAGGAGTAAGCCATTCTCCAAAATCAGCTCTCTATTGAAAGGTCAAAACCTGCAATAAAAATGTCATGTATTATAACATATTTCCAACACCCACAGTTTCATGGTTGATCCCCAAACATAGATGTAGGTCATCAGCTTGACCCTCGCATTGTCTATGTTACAGGAAATCCTAATTTTAAAAATACTTTTTTTTTTAAACCAAACTGACTTGATTAGGAACACCTGTGATATGCCTCTTTATTATCAGAAGCCTCCTGAAACAAATCAGATTAGCATGTTTCTGCTTTCATTCTACCCACAGCATTTTAAGATGAAAGTAAGAGGAAGGAGGGAAAAAAAAATGAAGAAAAAAAAAAAAAAAAGAAAAAAGGAAAAAAGAAAAAAAAAAAGGAGTAAGGGGTGTTGTTCTCCCTTCCCACTCACTACCAATCCCTTTCTCCACCCTCAAACAAACAAACAGGTAAGTTATTTTAGGGAGTAAAGTACTTAATGAATGTGTGATTACTGCTGTCATATTTCCTAAGATATGCTATTGACTGTTAAGTATTTAAATTCTAGTGTTTCACTTTAAGGAATTTGAATTTTTTTTTTTTGCTCTTCAAGGCAGTACCATTATTGCCTTTATTAAAATTTGGCCTACAAATATTAGCTACTTTAAAGCATATAATGGAAAAACTACAGTCATATAATACATTCTGAGAGAGGAAATAAAATTTTAAGAGTTAAAAAAAAAGAAAAAGAAAAAAAAAAAAAAGAGAAAAAAATTAAAAGAAAAGCAGCAGTCCTGATCAGGTAAGAACAAAGTTTAACTTGACAGATGCAGTAAAAATAGCCAAATAGCTACTGGAGGAAATACTGCATTCACAGAGACAAAATCTTAAATCTGTTTTGACTTTATTTGAACTTTTCATTGTAGACGCCATAACAAGCCACATCCTATGCCTAATAAATGAATAGCTGATGCCTACATCAGGTCACCTGCTCATAAATACTTCCATAAATTTGTTCTTTATTCTTTGAGAGTATTCCAGAAAATACTCCAAGCCCTCTCACAGCTATGGACTTAAAATAATCACCCTGCTTTAACAAGAAAAAGGAGTTTGTATTTTCGTGTATTCCACACATCATGTATTTCACCTTTTAAAAAAAAGTTTTTGTTCTTTAAGCAAACACACCAAAGTTGTGGTCCCCCTCTGTGCTTATATTGAGATTTCACATACTTGAAGATTATATTGAAACTGGACTTACATAAAGCTATTTAAAATGAAAATACATGCCTAAGCCCTATACGATGTGTAATTATCTTCTTCTCAGACCAAATCTTCAAGAAAATTTCAGTTCATGCTAAATAAAACAATTAGTTGTAACAAGATTCAATGCTGAAAAGTTTATTAATAATCTATTTACTGCAGATTCACTCACTACAGTGTCTGAAAACAAACTAAATAGTCACGGGGTGGGGGGGTCCTATTTCTAACAGTGGTTTCCTTTAGACATTAATAACGAGCACTGAAAGTCACTCCTATCTTCCAGTTTTAAGCAATAAAACAATATTGCCTTCAGTTTTAGAAGATATCTTGGGAAACCTTTAACAAAATAAAAGCTAAATGTACATAATTTACATTTGCTGCTGTTGTGTGCATATGGTAATAAATGTGTGTGTGTAATGTCATCCTTACACACTAGCAACTGTTTATTATCGAGCTCTGGAAAAGTGTTAAGAATTAGATAAACTTTAAAAATTTAATATTCTTTGTAAAAAGAACTTTTTTGTTGTTTTTAATGGTACACTAAAAATATTATTACATGCAAATATTAGAATAAAAAATTGACCAACTTTAAGTGTTAGCTGGACTAGAGCTCAAGTTGTGCTCCCTCCTTTAACACTCATCCAAATATCCTAAAGTTCTCACACAACATTCAAAGCTAAGATCAGAACTATTCCTCAATTGTGATAATATCAACTGTATCCCAAAGTTCTGTTATTAGAATAAGTGTTTTTAAAACTTACAGGAAAGGGTTAAAAAATAATCAGTATAGAAATTGCCTTACACCCTTATGGGCAGAAATTTTTTATACCTAGCTTACTCTGAATATTTCTGAAATTGTCCAGCATCCACAATGAAGACATTTTTCAAAAAAGAGATTCCTTTTGAAATCCAACTTATGTATTAATACACCAGTAACCTAAAAATTCGATGTAACTCCTGCCAATAATGCACAAAAAACCCCTGCAAAGCAACATTTTCACTGACTAAAAGAGGTTACTGAAAATCTGTGGCTACACCTCTCTACTCTGCCTGATGCCCCCTTTCTATTTGAGGGGCATATCAACTTTTTTCCTATCTCTAAAATATATTACTAGTGCTATTAAAAAAATAGATGGCTGTGAGAAGAGTCACAGGGGACTAAGTTCAAAAACAATTTGGGCAGCCTGTTCAAACAAAATCTTCCAAGTATTACTGATAATAAAAACCACAATTTTTTAAAATCAGGTTCCAGTGCTAGATATTAAGTGTTTAGAACTTATAATAATGTATAGGTGAAAAAAAAAAAACTGTGGAGAACATTTACTGGGGTACATGAAGGTATTTTTAGTTTTAAAAACTTTCTGACAAAAATATTTTTGTTTCCACACAAAAGCCTACAATTTCATTCTCTATTTCTTTCCCAGACAGTCAAAACTAGTCCAAGATGCGCTCTACCCTTGACAGTTTGTAATGAATGTGAATTACTTAAATAACTTGCAATGGGCCTTTGGGTGTGGGTGGATGACTGCATCTACAAAGCAGAATACCTGCAGCATATTTGTAGAACACAGTGATAAGCTTCTTGGTTCTCCCTTACATATTCAGGAGTTAATTGCTCCCCAGAGCAAATAACAAAACTCAGTAAGGTCCTGTAGGAGGACCACTAGCTGATCTGGGGCAACTTTTCCTGTAAAGAAAGCTCATCTGCTTCTACACGTGTAAAAGTGTATCAGAAAAGCAGTGATACACCTGTTAGGATGGCTTCTGACACTCAGGATGGGTGAGATGTGCATCTTCACACAGTGTTTGCAGGCAGGGTATACAGAGCCAGGTAGTTTGTATGCAGTTCCACTTGTAATTCACTGCAGAATATTACTTATTAGTCATAAAAACAATTAAGGAATTAAAGACTCAAATTTATTTTTCTTTCCTTGACATTACATTTTTGATGGAACGGTAATAGGTTCAGAATTCCAGAAGCTGAGGATAAAAAAACCCAGACAATGAACTAAACAGAAAAAGAAGCCCATGATACCTTGGTATCGTATATGTAGTCTGCCTTTAAAATGTTACTACAATAAGCTTTCTATGAAGTATTAGCCTAACACATTAAAAGGTCACACAGATACACAGTCATACTTTCAAATTACTGTTATTTCTGAAAATTAAAAATTCTCAAGAGCTACTTTCAGCTTCAGTAGATTTATATCTAAAAAATGACAGGGTACCTCTTTGAAACTTTCAGTAAAACTTTAGAAGAGAAAAAGAAAAAAAAAAAAACAATCCCGAAGCAAATGAAGCTTATTTGGTTGTTTTTTGTAAGAATCAAGATAAAGGACTAAACTCAAGAGAAAGAAAGGAAAAAAAAATTTAAAAAAAACCCCACACACTATGCTACATGTTAGACCTAAGCAAGGTTTATTGAGCTTAGAACTTTAGCTTTCGCTTATTGATAAAATATAAATATATACATTTAGATATTCAAGTTCAATTGATATTTCCTCCAAATGCAACTTTTCCAGGGCCAAGTAATCCCTGTTAATGTTTGACATTTTAACTGAGGTAAAAAACGCAAGCAGCACTACAAGGGTCTATTTAAACTACGCGATTTTTCCCCCCCTAAATATCTTAAAATAAGGAATACATCAAATATAAGAAAGGAAAAGTTACTCAAAATATGCTATATATTCATATTAGATTGCTTACTGCTTTCATTTTAGCCACACCCACCTTTATGTAATTGTAAAATATGAGAACAGTGCAGCTGAGAAATAAGAAAGCTTAAAAGAACAGTTGTTTCATGTAGTCAAATATGTGCTAAGCACAGATTTTAATTAAAATGAAAAACAAGTATAAATTGCATGCTATTGAACATGACTAGTGGGGAAAAATGCACACGCACCTGTACAATACTGATTTATAAGGGTTTTTTTGTAAATTAGCCATGAGTCAGGACAGTTATTTCATTGAAAGTGAAAGTCAGTATTTGTTAGTGCACTTCCACAGCGGAGTGTGTAAATCTCTTCAAATTCTGATATTTCAAAGTATACACGGCTACAGTGAAACAGCTTTGTGCACATTCCCATACTGACTGTCAAAAACATTTCTGAAAACACTCTGAAGGTAATGATGCAGAGCTAAAGAAATGAGTGCTAAACCTCAATAGGATCTTACTAGTATCTCAATTTCAAGGATTAATTGGAATTTTCTGTCAGGGCACAAAGGTATGAATTGCGGAGACAAACTAAGCAGCTATTCCCAGGAAAAAAATAACTGAAAAAGTGTGATTTGTGTACTGGATTAAAAGAATCCAGGGAAACTAGGGATTTGAGACAGAAAAATCTCCTTGAACTGTTGGATTTCTGCATTACACAGAAAATACCTTGAATCACAATCCAGTTGCCATGCTGGAAACGCTAAGTTTTGCATTTCACTTTAAGACTACAAGCTCTCAGCCATGTACACAGAAATCTTTTGTACGGCACTTCTGCACCCCAACTCTTCTCTACGTCCCTCCTACGTCCCTCGGTTAACTCGTTATTTTCGGTGCCCGGGGTGCTTCAGCGCAAGGCGGCCGCTTCTGGCTTTGAACGCGGCGGAGGGATGCGCGGGGGGGCGGCGGGGGACGGGGGGGCAGCGTGGGGGGAGGAAGAGGAGCGGGGAAAGGCTGTGACCCGGTCCAACCTCCCGGCCCCGCGTCCCCGCGGGCAACCGGGGGGGGCGGCAGCCGCTCCAGCCTCCGCTGAGCGGGCGCCTTAACGGGGGGCCCGATGCTGCATTCGCTGCGCATCCTGCGCGCCCGCCAGCTCGACGGCAGCCCCGGGCGCCCGCCGCTCACACGGCATCGGGGAAAATATCCATACGCCTTCCTGCCTCCAGGAGAAAATATTAAAATAATAACGATAAAAAAAAACAAAACAAAACAAAACAAAAAACGTCGGGCGGCCGAAAGTGAAGAGGGAAGTAGGAAGAAGAATAAAAAGTAAGGCTTAGAAATTGTGGTTGGGAAGGAACCCGCTGGCCTGGCAGCGCCCGAGCTCCCTCCCGGCCCCGCCGCACGGTGCTGTCCCCGCCGGCGCTCCCGCCACAAAAAGATGCCTTGTGAGCCTGTGTGCGCCACTCCGAAACGCGAGCGCCCACGCCAGAGCCGGCCCCGAGGGGGTTAAACGGCGTCGTGGAGAAAAAGGCACCGTGTCACATATTATGTGTGTGTGTGTGTGTGTGCGGAGGGGGAATCGCCCAGCGCACAGGCTGCGAGAGATCTCGGCGCCTATCACAATAAGCACGATCGCGTTCATACAGCTACGAGAGAGCGAGAGCTGCTGGCCACCGAGAAATGACATAGAAACAACCACCAAAAAATAGCTAAGCCAATGACAAATAGCGACCCGGGTGACAGAGACAGAGAATTTTGTAGGCGGAGAAGAGGAGGTGAATGGCCAGCTCTGATCACGGTATTAGGCTGGGCTATCTATGGGGAGGGTATTTACTCGGTTTTTGGGGTGTGTGGGAGGAGAGGAAAAACACCTACAAATAGCTGGCACGATTCAAATGGTCTCGGATTATGTTTCCCCCCCTCCAGTCCAGGAAGGAAACTCGCGTTATAACGCTACGAGGGGAAAAAATAGCTCTGTGCAATAGGGGATGAAGAGCACTTTGGTCATTCGTTAATACCCAAAGGGGCAGAGATGATAAATGTGACAGCATGTGGCAGCACGACCGTCACCCGGGCTCCTGCAAAAGGCGGCTCCGTATCGCGACACGGGAAATTAAGCGATTGAGTGGGAGGTGGAGAAAGCGCTTAAACGGAGAAGTTAATCTGCTAACATGGAGAGGAAACAAACGGAGAAAAAAAAAACCTGAAGGTTGTCCTCTATATATTTTTTTGGGTGGGGGGGGTGCGAGGGGATTAGGGAAAGGGAAGAGAAAGAGCGAAGGGGCATTAATCCAGCTTACGAAAACATGGGGAGAGAGGAAGGAGGAGGCGGGGGGGGGGGGGGTTGGGGGCGGCGGGCGAGAAAGGGAGATGTGCATGTAAGTGTGGAAGTCATCCTGGCGGCTGCTGCTGCAGAGCCGGGAAGCAGGAGCCTCCGTGTCCCGGGCGCTGCCCCGAAATTTCCACGGCGGAGAGCGGGGAGAACGCGGGAGGGAGGGATCCGCTGGCGGGTGGGTGGTAGGGACCGGAGGGGAGATGAGGGGAAGCCTGTCCTATCATGTCCCGGGAGCGCGGGGCACCGGGACCCTCTGGAGCTCCGGCTGTCCCGCGGCTCCCGCCCGCCCCCCCGCGCCGCTCTCCCGGGCCGGGTGTGAGCGGCGCTCCCGGGATCCCCGCCCGGGCGCGGTGCCGCCCCGGGGAGCAAGCGGGGTTACCTGCCGGAGGAGACGGCCGCTCCCGACCGCTGAGGCTGAGGGAAGCGAGTGACAGATCCGCCCAGGACCTGCCGCCGCCTCCCGGAGCCTCCTGGCCCGCTGCCCGCCGGGCTCCCGGGGTGACTTTTCCCGGCGGCGGGGTGCAGGTCGCCCCCGTTTTCCAAAGACGCTCTTCCCCCGCCCGCCCGCCCGCCCAGCTCCCTCTGCCCCAGCCGCGCCCGGTCCCTCCAGCTCTTACCGCCTGTGCCGGCGGCGGCAGCGGCGGCACCCGCTCCGAAGCGCGACGGCGAGGGTGGCAGCGGGGTAGCGGAGGGGAAGGGAGGTGAGTTTCGCGGGGCGGGAGGGCGGGCGGCCCCCGCGCCTCCCCCGCGGCGGCGGTAGCAGCGATGCGATCGGGCATCACTCGAAAATGGCGCCGAAAGAGCGGAGGGCTCTTCATTCAAATTCGTTAGCGCCAGCCCCGCCGCCCCGGGGCATGCCGGGAACGGGGGGGGGCGCGCGGGGGCTGAGGCGGCAGCGCCGCACGGACACGGCGCTCGCTGTCAATGCCGCCCCTCCCCCCCCCGCTCCCGCCGCCCGCGCGCGCGCTCCACGCCCTCCCCGCTCACCGCGCGCGCTCCCGACCCAACCGCCGCTAATGGGGAAAGGGGGGGTGGGGGGGGAAGAGAGGCAAGGAGGGAGGGAGAGAGAGAGAGGGAAATGTCACCCGGAGCCCGGGCCCGCGGGGGAGAGGTGGCGCGTTAGAGATGTGTGTGGGAGAGAGGGAGCGAGCGAGAGAGAGAGAGAGAGAGAGAGGGGGAGCGAGACCTCCGCTGGCCCCGCGAACTTGTCAAGGTAAAGGCGCCGGTGGAAGGGAGGGGGGTGGATAGGGGGGCACGACAGCGGATTTTGGGAAGGTAGGGAAAGGAAGCCCGGCTGGGGGGGGGGATGTGCGCCAAGAGGACCTGAGGAAAATATGAACAGCGCCTCCCCCCCGCGCCTCCAAGGACCCCCGCGGCTCCCGCTGCGCTCAGGTTGCAGCCTGACCCCCCTTGTCCCCCTCCATGGCCGCGCACCCCGCCGCAGCCAGAGGAGCGTTCGGAGCGCTCGGCGCTTGCCCGCAGCGCCCGGGCCCGATCCCGATCCCGACTGGCAGCCCCCGCTCCCCATCCCCCTCCTGCCGCCGCACCCGCTCCGGGCGGCAGCGCCCCGGGGCGCCCCCCGGCCGGGCGTGCGAGCAGCCCCTGAGCGGCGGAGCGGGGCTGTGTGGGCTCATCCCGGGGCAGAGCGGGCCCGGAGCGGACTACACTGGTCTTTGCAAAAAAAAAAAACCATAAAAAACCTCAAAAAGACAACCAAACCAAAACAAACCTCAAACCAACTAAAACACCCCACACAAAATAAGGAAAAAAAAAAAAAGAAAAAAAAAGGCAAAAAGCCCTCTCAGAGGAACTTCACTGAACGAGGCTCAACTCGGGCAGCGCTCCCGCCTCGGCTGCGCGCGGAGCGCTCGGAGAGAAGGCGAACTTTCATTTTCACGTCGCATCCTCCCCTCCGCCCCAAGCTGTGACTGATCGTAACATACCTGATGGCCGGGTTAGTGCTCCCACCCGCGTTTCAGGGATGGGGAAGCCGAGATGGAGGTTAGCGAGCTGCCGAAAGCCGCGGGGGGAAGGCAGGCTACAGTGCCGCCCGAGCCGCTCGCTGCCTGCACTTGACTTGTGCCTCATGAAGGGTCCTTCCCTGGGAGCTCCGCGGACCCTGCCTCGGCTGGGAGACCCAGCGCATCCCTGCCAGCCGCTCCTCGAGCTTTCTGCCTTCAGGGTTTCGGGGTTTTTTTACTATTCTGATGCACTTTTTAGAAAGGGAAAGGAAAGCAGGGGCCTCAGATCTGCAAACTGTTGTACTCGACTTAGGGGAAGATTTTTCAAAAGTACATAATGGGAGTCTGGGAGCTCTGTTCCCACTGACTTTCAAAATCTTCCCTTCACGTCTGTGAGCAAGTCCTCTTGAACTCGGTTGGACTGCTGGCAGACGAGCGCTAGCAGGCTCAGGGCCTAATGCTTTTCATGATTCTACTGCTCCCTGCTAGAGCTGCACTGACAAAATATAAGCAGAACAAGTTTTGAAAGGGAGAGGTAATTTCTCTTTTTTTTTTTTTTTTTTTTTTTTTTTAGCCACCGCTACAGTGCAAAACACCAAGCTTTTGGCCTTAAAAAGCCTAGACCATCATGGCTACGAAAACTGCTGCTGCTCAGACACCATGTAATTCTGGAGCTCCTTAAGGAAAAAATAGTGCGATGCAACATGTAAGTAATCACATAGCAAATATTATGCATTTATATTATTATATTTTCCTCTGAATTGAAGTTTGGTGCTGCGAAAGAAACTGATTCCTAATTTTTTAAAACCAAGTTCTCGATGAAAATGAGCCAGATGACAAAACTTCAGATCGTAAAGCCATTCTATTAAGAAGGAGGAAATATAAATTATTTGTAATATCTTTACTTTTTTGCTCTTTTATTAAAATTACTCTGAGCAAAATTTTTGAAAAGTATGCCTTTCAACTGAAAAAAGTGATAGTACATATTTTCTAATTTTTTTTTTCCTGAAGGTTATGTGCCTGTGAAAAGAAAACTTTGCAGTAGAAGTAGCAGTGAAAAGAGTAAAGAAAAATGTAAAATTATGGTGCTGCTGATACCACTTCTCTGTACTTATATTTTGTATAGTTTTGCCCTAAAATAATTCTAGTTATTATTTTCCACCCATTTTTCCAACCCTAATATAAAAACAAGATGTAGAAATAAGTGTGTCAATATTCTGTGATACAGTGTTTCTGTGATGCATGGTATTTTTTAATATGAACAGGGCGCTACTTTCAGATATCATTCCTAAGATTTCATTAAGATTTTTAATGAAAGTGAAATTTTTACATCCCCTAATATCTAGTACTTGCTCTCAGGTTCCATTCTTAATGCACATAGGCCCTGTTCTGCACAGACTGAAATGTATATTATTATGTAAGCACACTGAGAAGTTCTCTTTATTATTATGCTCTTGTGTTTCGGACTTACAAAGCTAACAGTGACATTACACAATCATTATTCTCAGAATTACTTAAGACTGCACAAAGCTTAAACCTAATGTGATAGTCTTAGTTTACACCTTCTATCCATATGTCTTAAATAATGCACAATTACAATAATTTGTGGATCAGAATGGGTAAATATTTAACTGAGAATATTTAGAAGAATAATAGAACAATTTAGAAAAGCAATTGCTGTAGTGTAAAAATCCATGTGAAAGGAGGTGGCTATTGCATTCTTTAGCTGTAGCATCTGGGAGAGGATCATCAGTGTGTTTCCTCAGTGACTAGCCAAGCCAAAAAGTCACAGCAGGAACACAGCTGAGGACAGAAGGAAAAGAAAGGGATTTTGAGCCTCACCAAAAATAATATAAATCTTTTAGATCAAATTTCCATCCCAAACAAATTGGACTCATCAAAGTGGTGAATGTCTTATCTGCTGGGGAAGCAGATATAGAAACTGCAGATAAGCTGCAGTTTCTATAATCAACTCCTTTCTTCATGCAGTTCTCATTCTGAACACCTCCTCGTAGTGCCTGTCCTGCATTACAGGTCCTTCTCCTCAGAGAGTGCCATTAAATTGTCAGAGAATCTCCTCATACAGTAAGAAGTGACATGACCAGCATTTGACATATTATCTGCTCTTTTGTTGCCAAGGGAAGCAGCATGTGCAATTGAATGTTTTCAGTTTATTGTATCTGCCTTTTCTTCCATACACATTATGTCTTTATGTTAGTGAGGTAAGGCTGAAGTAATATGTTTTGTTCTTCAAGCAAGGTGCAGTTGCATTTCTGATGGCCCTTAGTTCTTGGGCAGTTTCATTCATTAGACTGAAAGTTCTGTCTGTAGAACTTTGCAGCATTTTTTCCCACTTCTTGCCTAGGTGCTCTTATGTCAGGAGTGGGAAGCTGTTGCCGACTGGATCCAGTCTAGAGACCTAGAAAGCACTTCTTGAGGAATCCTGGTTTTATGCCCTGGAGAATCCTGAGCCCCCAGATTTGTAAATTAAAAGTCTAGAGAAAATGCGTGTAAATAAGGGCTTATAATAACCTACATTGCTAAGATGACATCCCCCCCCAGCTTCCTGTACTTGGAGTTTCCTATATGCAGCAGGCTTTGTGCTTGGACGTACTGGATTGCTTAGATCCAGTTGAGAGGTGGCAAAGCCAAAGCAAGGCACATGCCTGCTGAAATGACACAGAAACTCATAGCTAGGGATGGTTAGAAAGCTGGAGGCTGTCTTCTGGCTCAGGCTTGCATTACTTTACAAATTACCTTGCTATGTGTTTTTAAGATTTATTTTACAACTGTGAGGATTAGAGGAATTTGTTGTAATGAAAACTGGCGTTGTGTCATTACTCTGTAACTTTTTAGTTAGATCATTTGGCTTGCCTGGGCTCTTGCATGTTTTTCTATTTCATCTGGAAAGTTCCTAGGTAAGTTAGACCAATTGGGGGGCACTAAGGTACACCCACATGATTATAATAATTGCACACCTACATATTGTTTTGGTATTCAGTGTTTGTACTGTATCTGGACATATAGCCAGTGGAAATTTGAATTTTTTTCCTACTTATTTTTCTAATTTGAGCCCTCCCTTGCCCCTGATGCTCATCCAGCCTTCTAGATCCCTGTTATAGGTTCATCTAAGCCTCCCTTCAGGCCTCCCCTGTACGTTTCTTATCACTTGAAGTTTAAAGTTTCAGTTTAATAACCTAGTAACTGTAGTTGGGCATCCTCCTTCATGTGTATTTTGCTTTCTGCTGTAGCCATTCAGTCTCTATTTTACCCTGACAAATACAGGATTTGGAATTCATCGCTTTGCAATTTTAGTCTGCTTGCAACGATGGCAGTTGTAATCTAGAAAGGACTGAAGTGGACAGCATTTACTGTTGTACAATGAAAACGGAGTTTTGAATTTGCCAGAATAAATCTGGTCTAAGGATACTTCTATAGACTGTAAGGACTGCAAGAAGTACATGCTGGCTTAGGACATGCACATGCTCTTTTAGATTTCCTGTATACTTCCACGTGAAAAATAAAACTAGCTTTTTTTCTTTTACCTCCTGATTTTTCAAGAGCTAACCTTCAATTTATCTTTTTTTAAACAACTAAAATACTCAATATGGCATAAAGACTAGTGGTGTAGTCATCAAAATGTTGGATTTCTATGTTTTGTCAGCATCTTATAATATTGACTCTTACATATCTATAGGCCTGACTCATAATAACAAACCTATCCCTGAGGATTTAATAAGGAGTTGGTATTAAACTTAGGTTCTGTGGTAAAGTTTTGCTTAAATGGTCCAACTGTAACTTCTAAACATTTTAATATTTTTGTGGATTTAATGGTTATGAAAAGTTCTGTCTTGGTATCTGTGAAAACTGAAGCCCACTCTTTTATTTATGGATTAATTACAGCAAAACAGTGGCCAAGTGATCTTCTACACAGCAGCCATGAACTTCAATCCTGAACTGAAGAAGACTCATCAAATGGTGAGAAAAGAGCATGGTCGTCATGACTTTTAATTTAGGGATGCTCTATTATTTTTTCCTGTTTAGCACTGATTCTTTTATTTAATAGGTATTGAAGTTAGTTTTTGTGGGGTAATTTCTCGGACCATAGCATAATTTTTCCTCCACACCCCATATTTCAGCTGTTAATTTTTCAAGCTTTGCTTTATTCCTTGCTGTCCTTAACTTCAAAAATAATTGTTAGTGATACACTGAATTCATTAGTTAATTTCTTTATTACTTTCTTTAGCCTTAGTCCTGTGCCTAACTCTGTTCAAATGAATACTTTTATCGATAGCACTACTTAGAAGAGTAAAGTTCAGGATATATGAAGCTGTTTGAAAGACTGAAGTTTAAATTTTACAGATGTGAATGCCTGCAATTAAATGGAATGCTGCTGAAATGACTGCAGGAGTGGGGGATCTGAAAGTGCTTTTAGTTAGTATTAGTTTGTTTGCTCTTTTGCATACAATTTGTTTCTTTTAAGACTGAAAGATGCAAGATGTTAATTTGCTTCTCTATTTTCCCAGTTTCTGGGAAGTTTTGAACTCTGAACTTCACAACATTTAGAAAATTTTAGTAGTGTTCATAATTCTGGGAGGAACAAAACATTATTTTGTTTAGCCATTTTGTGAAAAGGTGACTGAATATAGAGGAACTGTTTCTCTTTTTCCTTAATCAGGTCTTTAATCCTAGTCATAAGAATCACTTGGTAATGATATTTATATGTATGGGTTTATTAAGCATAGATCTTAAAATGAGGGGTTTCCTTTCTTTTAGAGATATAAATAAAGGATGGTAGCAGGGGCTTGCTTGTGTAAGAATATAGTTTTTAACTGTTGTTGTTGTTGACTTCCTGATAATTTAAGTAGATGAC
Source organism: Melospiza georgiana (assembly GCF_028018845.1). Taxonomy (NCBI): domain Eukaryota; kingdom Metazoa; phylum Chordata; class Aves; order Passeriformes; family Passerellidae; genus Melospiza; species Melospiza georgiana. The sequence goes on from NC_080431.1 coordinate 54,762,409, forward strand.
AGTTTAAAATAATGGTGCACAGAATGATCCATAGCTCAGGAGATGGATCACAGTGACCAGAAGTTCTAAGAATGCTGAGAGATGCCCCAGACATTTTTGGTATCTCAACAAATCAATTTTTGTTTTCCTTTAGTAGCTGTATTGTAGAGTAAGGAGTAAAAGGGACAGAACCCTAGGAGTGGCTTATGATTTCCACAGTTTATCCTCTTGGAATATGGAATATTTACCCTGTCTCAGCTGTTTACCAAACTGGGTTTGGAAGCACAAATGTGTTTGAATAGCCAAGAGAGATGCTGAGTCCTTTTTGCCAACATCTGAGCTACACCCTGTGTTAAGAATTACTTTAGTACTGTTGTCAACCACTAAACTTGCTTGACCTCTGCCAAGGTTCTTTACCATTTCATGTTTTAAAAACAAGGTTTAATACTTAAACCAGAAAGAAGCAGCAGTTTTCAGGCACAGTGCATTGAGATGTAACCCAGAGGTCATTTATTTTTAATACAGATTCAACAATCGGTTCCTTTGTTCCTTCTCAGCCATTTTTTCTTTAGTTTTCTTTTAGAGAGCTGATTCTTGAATTAATTTTGAGCATTTAACTATCTGCATTCTCTTCATCAGTTAATCTTGCACTTAAGTAAACATACTTGCATGAATGTGGGAGAGAAGAGTCTGAACCCACATTAGTCCCTTGCATCTTGTATTGACTTTGCCTGTCTGGTAACCAATGGGCTGCATCCCAACCAGCACCAAAGTGTGAGTCTGTTTATAGGGTAAGGAGCTGAGGCTCAGTGTTGGATGTGTTTTTGATACTACAGACCTAGTGAAAAATAACAATAGGATGTAAATTGATTTCCAGATTTAAGCCCTTCTTTAGTTGCTTACTTGAGCAGAGTTTAGTAACTCCAAATGCTTAAAGTTAAATGGTTTTAAGGTTTTCATGAGGCATTTTTTGAATTGATGTAATTCTTTCACTTTGACAGAAGAAGAGGTAGGCCAATGTCAAACTCTTTTGAAAGGCTTGTTTTCATTACCCTGCTTAGAATGTAACTTTGTTTCTTTTGTTCCATCCCCCATTTGGCTGAATCACTTTCACTTCCCTGACTCTTCTAATACCTGTCGTGTCCTGCTAACCTTTCCTCTAATGTTCAGTTTTCCATTAACTTTTCCACACTGATTATTCTTTGTCTCTCTTCTTTTTTTTACTGGAGTTTTAGAGAAGTCATTATACTTCTTCAATGTCTTTCCTTCCTTCATCCTGGAATCCAGCAACATATAAGCCCCTCTGATTTCAAGTTTGCCTTTTCAGTGAGAAATATGCAAGTTAAAAATGTAGTGCTATATCAATAGAAAAGGTAAACAGAGAATTGTGGATGCCATTTCTAGAAAAGGAACTGGGTTTTGCATATTATTAAAAACTATTCCCTAATTTTGGATACCAGGATCCAGGCAGTAAGATCAGGATTTTAAGGTGATGCTTTAAAAATCACTATGCTTATCCAAAAAAAAAAAAAAAAAACCAAAAAAAAAAAAAAAAAAAACAACTAAAAAACCAAAAATCAACCAACTTGACAAGAAAAAAAAAAAAAACAAACACAAAAGTACAATTATACTGAATAGACTGATTAGACTTGATGTGGCTGTTTTATTGAGCTGTCTATCATTGAACTTTTTTAAGCCTAAGGAAAGACAGTATGGAGTTGGAAGAGAAGCATGGATCTCCATGAAGGGCAGTCAGTTATAGTCATGGTAAGTTAAAAAAAATACTGTATTTCTGTTAAATTATCACCTTTATGAAGCAACCTGTATTCAGGGCCCTGTTCACATTGCAAAATGAATCCAGTTTTATTGAAAGTCTCTACATTCATTTATGCTATCACTGTGTAACAATTGTGTTTTCTTGTATCTGACTTTGTGGTGTAACTCCTGAATGAAAACAGTAAGTGACATAAAAATCATTATTATCACAGTGATTATGCTACAGTGTTTTCAAGCCTAGGTTCTGAGCAAAACAAGTTATATTACAGGGTTATCTCCTAATAACTTTCAAATCCACTGCTTAATTTCAGCTGCATTTGATATAGAGGTAGAGGTCGCAAAGTCAAGTTTCTGCAATTTGAATGAAATTTAGCAGCTGTGAGTAGAGAAGGGACTCAAATTTGTGCTCCTGGGGTAGAAAAAGCTGCAGCATGGACTCAGAAATTTTCTGTTCTCTTCAACCTGTTGCCTTGCAGGTCAGCATGCTTGGTTGGTCTGCCACTTGACACGTGTAGCTCAGAGCTGGCCACAATGTGAGCTGCTTCCTGTTCTCCTAAACATCAGAAGCTGAAATTTAGAGAAATCTGTTTAGAAGAGACTGGGAAAACAGCCAGGCTAGCTCAGTACAAGTGTGTTGGTGGCACCTGTAAGCATGCAGGTAGGTAACTACGCTTCATTATTTCTGCTAGTCATGAAAAAGCCTTGGTTTTGCCAGGGTCTTCTAGTCTTCCAAAACACTTGTGAATCATTCCATGATATGGTGTTTTCTATACCTGGATTAGAAAAATGTTTTTCTTGTCCATGTCAGAGAAGGGAACTGTTGAGACAGCTTCAGTATTTAATTTCTTTGGCTGTTTGTATGTTAGCTCTGAGCTATTTCTTAGGCTGTCAAAATTGTAAAACTGTGTTTTCAGCTCTCTCCAGAAACTGACTGTAATTTAGACTATGTGTCCCTGACCCATCCTACAACCTACTCTTTTGGAACAGTGCAGAAAATATGCATTGTATTCCAATATACTTCATTTGTGAAGAAAGATGTGGAGCTAGATGCAGGGAGAGAAAACAGTATTAGGATCAGGCTTCATCAAGTTACCACACTGCATTGCAACTTGAGAAATGCAAAATCACAGCTGTGTGATTTTATCACCAAAATCATTCTGAAAGGTCTTGTCTGCCCATTCATCTGAGTCAGTGAGAAATGGGCAGATAACAATTGCCAGAGGTGCTGAGTCACTCACTGTACAGGCTCAGGTAGGCACACTAACTTGGCATATGTCTGATATTTTAAAATTTTCTGTGTTATGTTAGACAGGGGTCAAGATACCACACTCTTTAAACAAAATTTAGTGCTGTAGCGTATTTAAAAGAGGTTGAATTTCTCAGAATAACAAGCCTAAGAGTCATGCATGTGAAATGTAAAATTTGAAAGAAGTAACATGAGAGGAAACACTTCCAGTTCAGTATCATAAGGTAACTGTCTTCAAATGTCAAATTTTGTTTGCCCAGTTGAAAACCATCAACCTCACAACAAGGAACAAAAGCTTGTGGTACTCTGTTCCATTTTCTGCTAATTTTCATGGGGTTTTTTCACAATATCAAAGCCAAGAAGAGAACAATTAGTCATCCAAAAAAAACCCCTTGAACAAACTGCATTCAATTTTATGAAACTTTTGGGTTGTCAGATTCTCAAATCCTTTCATTTGGTCCCAGCTTTTTTGTTTATTTGTTTTTAAGTATTGTTGTTTCTTCTGCAGAGCTATCTGTATTAAAGGAATGAAGAAATGTTTTTTTGTATGTTTCTAGGATCTGTTTGTTCTTAAAACCTTTATCACCAGTAGTCTTGCCTAGTATCACCAGTTAAATATAACTTAATGGAACCTATGGCTATCTGACACTTAAATGGTTATAACATATAAACATATTGTAATTTATAACATTTTCCTTTTAAAGATCAACCTCGATGTGTTTTTAATTAGAAGAGTAAGGTCAAACAATGGATGTTAAGTTTTGTGTGAACAGCAAAGTGGTGGTGTGTTGTTTAACTATGTTGTATGTTTCCTGTGTTTTAAATGGTGTTCACAAAGTCCTTAAACTTAATGAAGTTTTTCATAAGGATTTTTTTGTTTTAAAAAGATACCACTTTTTGGTCTAAAAATTACTAATTCTAAACTGCTTTTCATTATGTATTTTTGAAGACTTCAGTCCTGGATGCTACTGTATGTGGTCAGATACTTTCACAGTCATGAAGACCTCAATAAATTCACAGACCTATGCTGCATCCCTAAAATGGACTTTAAGAAGGTTGAAGTACTAAAAAGTGACTTGCACAACAAACCAAGGAAACTAGCATAAATAATTTTTAGAAAGTGATAATTTAAAAATTATATTTCAATTAATATCAGTAAAAGCTTCCATAATGTGCTGTCACTACATGTAAAATTCATAAGCAATTTTAAGCCAACATTCTTTAAAGAAGGAGCTAAAATTCCTATTAAAAATATGCAACTTAAAGATGTATGGAACTCCTTTATTATGTGTTAAATGCTGTAATAAAACAGGCTATCAGTAGGTTTTGCTGCATGTTACTAATTTTATTTTTTTTAATCTTGGTATTTTTGCAGGTGTGTGGAAGAACAGGTCCTGTTCTCGCTGTTGTTACTCCCACATAGGCAGACTCTGTAATTGATTATGTGTGGGTAGGGCCCTATTGAAATTCAGGAGATTCTGCAGTAGTGCGGGGTTCTTTTTGTGAGAGTTCAGTTGCAAGATCAGGACCCTACTGTGACTCCTTACTGTGCATTCTGTCCCTGTCTCATTGGTTGTACTGGAACCTGCCTGTTGGGATAATGTAAGTCCTGCTTCTCCCCCACTTGTACTTTAGATGTGAATTAACCATAAAACATTTCTAATTAGAAAATTAGTATAATTTACATACATTTTTTTAATTATGTTTTTTTGGCAGTACCAAATACTATATTCCTCAAAACTTCTTAATGGCACTGAGGCTTTGTGGATAGTTGGTCACATGATGAGAAAATTCAGCTGTAAGTACATTAAAATGATTGACTTTTTCAATAGTTAGTCTTTACTGATGTTGGCAAACTAATAGTGATAAAAATGTGAATCAAGAGGTTTGACTTATGTCAAATTACTTCAGTTCTTTTTAGAAAATATATAGAGTATACCCATTAAGGATCTTATCATTCTTAGGTAATTCACCATGGGACCCTGAAGTTCTTCCCTACTGCAGTTTGGTAGGGAGTTGAGAGTTGTTTGTTTTCTTTATTTTCAGAATGGCGTGTCTCTGACTTGCTCTGTGTTTTGATGGATAAACTTTTTGAAATTTATTGATCTATAAAACTTGTTTATACCACTAATATTTGTATAGATATTGCAAACTGATTTACTAACGTAATTGTCTTGCTGGGTTGAATACTGAAATGTTAATAAATATACACTTATAATTGTGTCAGTGTACCTTGGTTAAATTAAACTGAGCTGGCATTATGAGTGAATTTGATCATACATGCTGATTAGCTATAGTCTTAGGCAGGGACTACATATTACCCATATCATATGTCAGTGGATTCACCCAAAAATAGCTATAAATATCTATGCTTGGGTTAAGGAGAAAGTTCTTTTCCTGTAGTTATGGGTACAGTCATGGCTTTGACTCCTGTTTTTATATACAAATGAGCAAAGACTACATGTAGGTGCTTTCCCTGTATAACAAAAGGGGCATTGTAAACTCTGTGCCCTTTTTTATGATGTTGTATTTCCTTTCTGGTATTTAAATTCAAGGATGTTTTCAGCTGTGTCTTAATCCAAAAAAAAAAAAAAAAAAAAAAAAAAAAAGGAAGACCTGGAAATGTTACTGAATTTGTGGATAATTACCAAGGGGCTGTAAAGGTCTGGAGGAATTGTGTGTAGGGACAATTAGAGATTCTTTCTCATGAAGCAAGGACACAGATAATAATTGATGAATAAAGGTTAAGGAGCACAGGATTATTTTTATTGCTTGGCACAAGAGCAGCATGAAATGAAAGTAATTTGAAGAAAGAGCAAGACCAAAAGAGAAATAGCTACTGGTATTTTTCATTGCACTGAATATATGATTGATTTAAGCTTAAGATTTTCAGTAAATGCTTTTCTTGAAGTTTTTTGTTTTCTTCTGCTGGAGAGGAGTAGAAGAACTTCGAAGTGTTAAAGAAGACTCAGTGACTACTTGTGAATTACAGTGTGAGTTGGGGATTCAAGATGACAGTTACAATTAAGAAGAGAAGACAATGGGTTGCTATATAAAATTAGTGCCAAGCAGAAGCCTTAATTTCTTGTTCAAACACAAAACTTAATGATTTTGAAATGTATCACCTTCAACAGCACTCAAACCACAATTTTATTATGTTAATTACAGGATGGGTATTTTCAGAGTTCTCATTTAAAAACTTGAACATTTATTCTTTTGAGATTTTTCAATATAAAATGAAATTGAGATTTTTCAATATGAAGCGAAATCATGATTTCATTTCAGAAACTGAAATGTTTCAGAACACTGAATGTTTCATTTTGCATAAAAAATCCTGAACAGTGTATTTTCTTTTTAAAATGTGTAGACCTAAATGTTTGCCATTCTCACCTTTTAATCCTACTGGCCATATATATATTTTACTTGCAGTAAGTTGGGTGAAAGAAAGGAAAGCAGAATTAGATTAGGTGATTGCAAAAAAACCCTAAACACAGCCTTCTAGCTGAGCCTCTAGACCAGAAGTGCCTCAGGACAGATCTAATTTCAGAGGAGGAAGGGAAGGAAAGTGACATGCCAGTGAGTGGGTATGGGGAATCCTCTGCATGTGTCATCTGTCTGAGTTTTTCGCTCATCACCACTGAGAGGCAGATCACCTGGGTGTGACTGCTTCCCCTTCCTGTGATTGCAACTTCCAGTACTATGAGGGAGATAATGGTGGGGCATAGCTCTGTTCTGCCTGCAGCAGCACTGCTACCAATGTTTGGAAGAGAAGAAACTGAATTATCTCCTGCTGTAACCAGCTCTCCAATACTCACTGCTGCTTAGCCCTGCTGTTAAGTACCTGATCTGATGGTCTCTTTCATTTAACTCATGCCATGATGCTATAAATGACTGAAACGAGGACCAAAGCAAGGAAATGGATATCAAGAGAAGGAGATGATGTTTTGGAATGTAGGGAGTGGGCATTTGCTGCACAGCTACACTTTGTCCCCTCTTGAGAATACCTCAAGAGCTGGAATACCAAACTACAGCAACAGAGTAAGTTTCCTTCTTTGCATTGAGAAGGAAGAGCAAAGGAATGTGCCTGAACATTCAGCATGTTAATTGTAAGTCTTTGAGATCTCTTCCCCTACTTTGTTTGCACTCTGCTTGTGTGGTGACTGTCCGGAATGTAGCATGTCTTTATTTGTATCGAATGAGGCACTCCTCACATTGTAACATCAGGAACATTGTTTTTCCTCAGCCCTTGAAAGTCGAAACATGGTAGCATAGATAGCTGTAACAAGTTCATAATAAAAGTGACATGAAAGAATTTTCTTATTTTGCAGTATTTTTAGGAAAAACAATGTTTTATGTGTTTGAAATACCTTTTCTTTTTCAATCCTAAGCAGAATTAATGCATGAAAATTTTCTTCAGCAATGCCCTCAGTTCCTTATTTGCAGTTAGAACTATTACTCTTTTGTTAGTTAGTTTTTTTTAATCTAGGTTGATGCCTTCACAAAACTTCTCTGAACCCTTTATGAATGACACCATCATGCTGTCATTTGTTTTATCATAAAATCTAGTGTAAACCTGTGTTTTAGGAATCTTTTTCCCATCCATAAAGGATGATCATTCTTCTCTGTCAGCAGGTTTTTCATTGATCAAGACTTTATTAGAAAATCTTTTACTTTGCCTTGACAAAATACGGCCTTGCCTTGCTGTCAAAGTGCTGCTCTACTGTAAATACAATTTTCCAAACGTACTCCTTTGCTATTTTCAATTTCCTGCTTCATTTTAGAGCAATAAATATAAGCTATCTGTCTTTATTTTCAAGGCTCATCAGGACTACTTCTACCTGATACCTCTCCTTCAGTACCAAGAGGTTGACTCTGGTTTTGATCAACATATGACGCCTACTTCCTTCATTCAGTCATTGAATTTTCAGACCACACAATATTTTCTCCTCAGCTGCCTCTCATGTACTCATTGACTTCTTCATAAATAGAAGTGTTCATTATCTTCCCTCTAATTTTTTCTTGAAAGTTGTATGCCTGTGAAGCTTTAAGCAATCCAACTAGACAACAGTTATACTGTGGGTACATAGGTGCTAATGCCTATCACAGTAGTACTGTGTCATTGCATTTGGACTCTGCCATAACCCCTCTGTTGCCACTTTATGTAGAATTTAAGTATATCTATATTTTGTTGTGTGTTTATTCATGGCCCAGTGTAATACAAAATGGCCCATGGTGAGACCTTCCAAGATTTATGGTATTACAGATAAATAATAATGAATGTTCACTGGATGCTGCAGCATAATTGTTGGATTCTGTTGTGCCTAATGCCATGTCAGAATTTAATGCAGAAAGAAGGGGCTCCAATCAGAGGCCTCACAAAAGGAAAATAAGTGAGTTGCAGCCAACAGAAAAAATGCTAGCCCCAGAGGCCTTCTCAGCTGTCAAACTCAAGTCTGTAGCTACTGCCATTGTGTCCTGAAAGCTTCCCTCTCCCTGTCCCTGTCCCTCTCCCTCTCCTCCCTTCTCGTATAAGGAAGTAAATGCAAATATCACAATGGTCTGCAGTGTATGCAGAAGGTCTTCTTACTTTTGTAGCAAACTTCATTTCATTCCTGACACAGCATCTCTTGGTACAGAAGTCTTTAATAACCATAATTGTGCCATTCATCAGTCCTTTTTTCAAGTGCCATTTGGTCTCTGTTGGGAAGGAACCTACACTGGTTTTTATTTGGTATCTTGGTATGTCCCTGTCTCATGATGCTCAGCTTCCATTGTGCTTCAAAAGTAATGAGCCTTCAGAGAAGTGGTAAGGATTAATAAATTTGGAATTCCCCAGGCATGTCACCCTCTTTCTGTAAGTGGGTCTGCATGTAACTCCTTCTTTTAAAAGCACCCTGAAATGTCAGTGCTTAGATTGTACAGAGATGATGGAATGTTGAGTGCCTGGCTGATTATGGAGATGGTAGATTGGACTGTGCAGACAAATGGTGCAGTACATACCAAAGAAAATATAGTCCAATAGACTAATTTTATCAGAATAAGCCACAAATTGTAGTTCTATATGGTTCTATGGCTGAGTAGGAGAACTTTAGTAAGAGCTCTGGGCTAGTTGGAGAGATGGAGGTGAAATTGCTGTGAAATACTGTGGGAGCCTGGGGAGTGTGTACAACCCAAAAGCTTGATCCTAGCAACAGTTCTTGGTTATATATGTATAGACTGGATAAACTGAATGTTAGGTCTCATTAGGCCATCATGCACAGGCTGCTATTTAGATATCATTGAGCACTAATTTTTGAGCAAACAAGATAGAGAATCCAGAAGGAGAAAGACAGCCCTTGATTTAGTCTAGATCAACATGCAACAAGTGACAGTGGAAGAACCATTCAGTAGCGAGATATCATACTCAAGTTTGTTGTACTTGTCAGAGAAAAAAAGCTTAAAATAAAATTTTTTAAAAGTCCAGTCTTATTTAAAAAAAAAATTGTATACTAATGAAGACACAGTTTAAATAAATATTCAAAATACACAGGGGCTTTGTTTTCTGATTCTAACCCAATTAAATAAGCCTTTTCCAACACAATTCAGCAGTAAAAGAAGCTACTAGAAATAGAGATTTTTTAAAAAGCAAAATCCAAGCAAGCAAAGCAGAAAAGAGCACAGTTCTGGCAAGTGTAGGCCTAGTATGAGGCAGAACAAAACGATTTTGAAATGCAATGGACTAAAATTCTAAAAGCCAAACCCCACATATTTCCAGTGTAAATTTTGCTAGATGAGAGGTGAGGTTAATAGATAGTTGTGGTTAAGGAGAAAGACAAAGCCATTACAAAAAGAAATTGAAAGAAATTGAACTCATTGTGCTGGCAAGGTTTATGACAGGATGATTAGGGACATCCCCAAATAGGAGTTGTTTTTATAGGGAGTAGTTCAGATTTGATATCTCAATAAAAGGTTTTTAAACAAATTGATTGAATACACATTAATAAATTGCCCAATAACATGCTGTTCATTCAGTAGCCCTAGAACAATTCAGAAATTAAATTGGTGAGCAAACCACGAACTGTGTTGTATAATCTGGTATTTAAATTAGCCTTGATAACAGAGGAATGGAAAGTAACAAATGTGACCCTAGTTTTGAAAAGGGTTTTAGGGATGGTCATGGACTAATGGACTAAAAAGTGAGGCTACCATGACAGACAAAATGCCAGTGATTGTGATGAAGCATACTGTTTATAGGAACATGGATAGGTGTAATAGCAACCATCATGCCTTTTGTACAAGTAGTTTTGTCTTAGAGTTTTGCTAGTTATTTGAAAGAGTCATTTCCAGATGCACAGGAAAAAGTGACCCAAAAGTTTTTAAAAGTTCTGTAACTGAAGACTGTTAACAAAATGAAGTAGGGAATCACTTAAAATTCTTTGTGGATTAGTAAAGGGTTAGAAGATAAGGAACAGTACAGAGACTAATGGGCAGTTTTAACACTACCTCCTCATGGAGGTTTGTACTGGCACCTTTGCTGGTCCACCTGTTCCCAAACAGTCTGGAAAAGCGCAATTGTAAATATTGCAGATGATAAAAGGAAAATATTCAGTTGGAGGCAGACCTAATGCTGACCCTGAAGAGCTGCAGAAGGATCTCACAGCAGGACCTGTGGTGATCCAGGAGCTGTGTCTGTCACAGTGGCCAGATATCGCTGACCCCACTGTTCAGCTGAATCCATCATCAGAGAGAGGCAGTGGCTGTTGGATTACAGCAGCCATCAGCCCATAAACCGTGAGATCAGCAGGCTGTGACCAGTCCAGCCACTTAGGAAGGCAGGGACTTGTAGCTGTTCTTTTTAACAGCAGGGGCTGCAAAATGAAAAGAAGATTCTTTCTCCCTGTTTGCTCAGAGTTTTATAACCCCAACGAGCTTAAAGTACGTGATTTGAACTTGGAGTTCCTGCCTGCTGTAGGGCTGGAATATCACTGTTAAAGTGATAGGTAATGTCTTGCTGCTGCTCTGAGAAGCCAGGGCTCTCAAGCCATTTTATGGTGTTTGCATGGATTTTTAGCAACTTCTATTAATTTCTTAAAATTGTATCTGGATCTGTAAATAAGTTTGTTGTCCTCATTGATTGATGATACATTTTTACACATGAATCAAGCGTATACTATTCCCATTTTCTTAAATCTGTAGATGTTTTTTTATTGTTCCTTTTTCTAGCTGTAGCAGTATTATGGATGTGCAGATCAGTTTTGCTTCTGCTGTTCACTAACCTGTGGGCAATGGCAAATGCCAGTTGGCTGCTATTTCAGAAGCTAAATGCAGTTGCAGGCCCTAAAATTATTTCCAGGGAAAATCAGATAAAAAAGCAGAAATATTTCATGCAGCAACCAGAAGGTCTGGAGGGAGGGATGGAATAGAAGATATCATTGTACCTTTGCAACAGCTGGAATGGTTTCCAAGGTGTTGTCTGCAAATCCCTAGTGGACTCCAAGGCTATGGTGAATTGAACATCTGTTTGGCTAAACCATAACTGTGCTTTAAATAGTGTTTCCAATTAAAAGTTTGATCAGATGGGTGTGTGGTGGCTTTTGAAAATTGCTGAAGGCTGATAATGATCTGTTGCTCAAAACAAAGTGGGAACTGATATTCTGGAGTGTATGAAAAAGTAGAGAGTCCTCCCTACCTTCTCAGTTTTAGGAATGTTGCGTTCTCTTCACAAGAAGCAAAAGGTGCCCAGAAAGGAGCCAGGAAAAGCAGTCTGGCAGCATTAATCCTTCTATCCCCATCATGCCTCCCTCAGTAACAGAAGTATGGGGTTCTGAATCATTGTATTGTCCTTGAGTATCCCTGAAATTCTTCAATGGTCCTGCTTTTCATATATATTCCCAACTAGTAGATTTCATTTTCTGGTAAGTATGATTTTTCAAGTCTTGGGTCCTCATCTGACAAAAATAAACTTGTCAACTCCTCTACTACAATACATATCTTTCTTTGAATTAAAGCCTGATTTCTCATTGCCAGAAAAACAGATTTTAGAATTTTCCATTCTGCCACTATTAATGGGCATAAACTTTCCTTACAATTATTAGCATGTCTTATTACCCATTTGTTACTTTTTCAAAATCCCAATTGTATTTGACCAACTTCTTTTATTTCCCTGAATGTTAAAATTAACATTGTAAAAAGCTTCTTTGCCCTCATATCATGTCTCTTATTACTTTTTTCTTACTATTGAAAATTTTCCAGCATCATAAAATATTTATATTCTCAGTGCTTTTAGTTGCCCTTGACAGAGTTTACTTCCCATTGTCCTGAGTACCATACAAGCACATCCATAAGTAATTTGCAGAGATGTTAGCTTTTCCAACCTTCCGTGCATATTTTTGTTAGGAATTGTGGTGGTGTCAAATTGGAGGTACACTTAGCTATAAGCTGTATTCAAGTAGTATAAATATGTTTATCTTAAAAAAATATCTAAAAGAAATAATTTGTCTGATCTACAATCACTGCAATGTATTGTATGAAATTTAAACAAGATACTAGAAACAAATACTACCAATAGCTTTTTTAAAAATATGAAGCAAGTTGACAGGTGCTCTGTTTAACCTTTTTATGTTCTATTTTTCTTACTCATGTGTTTTGATACAAATGTGGAAATAAGGAGGGCTGTGCTTGTTTTTATATTATCTTGCTAAATACCTGTTGCTAGCTTACATGATTCTGCTGTTGTCTTTGGTCAGGCTTGAGCTACAAGCTGAATATGAGATTGAGGGGAATCTTAGCCTTGTATCAGAAAGCAACTTGTAAGGAAGGAGAGAGTGACTTCTGCTATAATGTGGGAAAAGGTGGTTTCCTGAATTTACCTGTGAGCAACAGGAGAGAGGAATTTATGACTCCAGGCAAGGCATATGGGTATAGAAGCAGTGATGGGGTGTATTGTTAGGTCTGAGGATAAGTGCATAAGAATGAAGAATTTGGAACAGGTATCAGAGAAAGGGTTTCAATAACAGTTGGAGAGATCACAGTTGGATAAACACTCTGGGGTCAGTTGAAAGCCACGTTACTAGAGAACATGGCTACAGCTCTCTGTCTGACTCTAGCTCACGCCACACTTGTCCTAGCTACACCCTTATCTGTCTTCTGGAATCTCAGCTTCTTCTCCAGTTTCTGCTCATGAACCTTTTAAGTGGAAAACCTACTTTCCTGCTTACTCCAGGAACAATTACATGCAAAGGTACAAATGGTCCTATAAATCTTTTACATCTAAAGTTTGTCTTGTGTCTCACTATACTTTCTTCAGCCTCCTATCTGTGGAGTTCTGCACTGCAGATACAGATGGACAAAGGAATCACAACATAGAATTATTTAGATTGGAAAAGGTCCTTAAGATCATCAAGTCAACTATAAACCTAACAGTAAAAATCCACCACTAAACTGTGTCCCTAAGTGCTGTATTCACATGTCTTTTAAATGCCCTGGACAGCCTGCTCTAGTGCTTAACAACCCTCTGAGTGAAGAAATGTTTCCTAATATCCAATCTAAACCTTCTCTGGAACAACTTGAGGCCATTTCCTGTTATCCTGTCACTGCTTACTACCTGGAAGAAGAGACTGACCCCCAGCTGGCTCCACTCTCCTTTCAGGCAGTTGTACAGAGTGATAAGGTCTCCCCTGAACCTCCTTTTCTCTAGACTAAACAACCTCAGCTCCCTCAGCTGCTCCTTGTAGGACTTGAGACCCAGACCCTTCTCCAGCTCCATTGCCCTTCTCTGATGCTCCAGCACATCCATGTCCTTGTAGCAAGGAGCACAGTACTGGCAGCATGGTCTCACCAGTGAATACAAAAGGATTCAAATGAGCTGCTGTGGAAAGCTGGCTGCACAATGGTAATTCTTCTCCTTTACAATGTACAGTTGGCATCTTCTCCAAGTGGGACAAGTCCCATCATTTGAAATCTGCTGATTCATTTATTCCTTTCCCCCCTTCCTATGTAACTCATAAGAATGTGATGGAGTTTTTCCACATGATGAGTTATGACTTTTAGATAATGTTTGTCTTACCAAGTGGCAGGAAAAAAGTCTTGGATTTCTAAAGCCTGGTCTCTTTGATTTGCATTTTTCTGAGATCTATGATCTTTCTAGCAATAAATTAATCCAGTGGATTATTACACCTACTGGTGTTAAATTGAAGTTTATGGATAGTGGGATTACTTTCCACAATTATTATTTTGCAAATCCCTAAAAAGTTGTTTATGAAGACTAGAGTCTGCAGAAAGACTGAAAGCAATGTCATAGAACACCCCCTTAAATGAAAAGGTTTTTTTAAATGCAGTGGGGTTTTTTTGGCTCTGATCTTTTCATAAGTCTTCAGCTTTTATTTAACAGTTTTTCTTCTCAATATTGATTATGATTGCACACTTATGTCTATGACTAAATTTAGCTAACAAGATACATGACTTCTGCTCAAGCTTGGAACTCAGTAATTAATAATCCTGTCAGCACATGACTATACAAATAGATTATGTACCAAGATCACCATAACAATAGTAAAAAAAAGCACTTTTGAGGTGGAGGGTGTTGGTTGGTTTGTTTTTTTTTCTAAGAGGGTACGTTATTTTAAAAGGAAATTATTTTTTCTCTCTTGATTGGATACTGAATATAGAGATTATTCTTTTAATTAGTCAACATTGGTCCCTAAAAATTAGCTTTACTTTTACTGTTTGTCATATGTCATTTTATCTTTAAAGACTGTCGGAGTTCATGATTCCTGAGAAGTAACACCTTGAAGTTCTGGCACTGTCTTCTACAAAGTAACTTACACTGAGCTGGCTTCCTGTTACTGTGTCAATGAAACATCAAATATTGATACTATGTGTGAAACAACATTTGATATTATGGCTATTAAGCTGCTTGAAAAAATACTATACAGATGGATTTTGTGTTTACGAGACCTGGCATTTAAAAATCTATATCATGGATGCAGGTAATAAATGTTGTTTATTAATTGTTACAGGATAGAAAATACTTATATTTGTGTACAAGATGGTAGTCCTAGCTCTCACTATTTTTATCTCCTAAATATCTAATAATAAGGTGATTATAAATATTTAAAGATATTAATCATTTAGTTTGTTGAAGCATTGTGTGCATAATTTAGAATGGCACTAAAGGAGGGAAATGGACATGCCCTTCTCATAACAGCTACACATGAGAAGAAGGTAGCAGAGATAATGATAGCATTCAAATTTATAGAAATTGTTATGTTTTGCTGTATGAGCATAGCCCTTTACAGAATTATGATCTCATCCAAAGGTTGCAGTTATCTAAATAGATTAATTGCTGAACTTTATTCCAGTGTTTTTATATCTTTGCTGGAAGTAAGAGAATACAAACACTTGAAATTTAAGTTATTGATCTTCATCCATGCTACAACTTTCAGAATTTGGTATTTAACCCCAGAATTGGATCTATAGCTCTTTTAAATTCTGGAATTCCAGAAACTGTGCAGGTGAGCAGGAAAAAGCAAAGGAAGAAACTGAAACGGGGAGAAGGAACTCATTCTCCTTTACAAAAGGAAAGATGAAAAAAACTTAATGAGTGTAGGAGAAATAATAGGATGAAAGAGAGGAGTCAGGTGAGGATTTCCAGTAATATTTTTTATATAGTGCTCAGATATGTTATGCTTTGTGCTACATGGAAAACAGAGTGAGACTTCAGCTTTCTAACTGCTGTTCTGAGCTGTACTTTACTCCCTGTGCATTTTTATTTTAGCATAGTCACTTCTAAGGAAGGCTTTAAATTGACTTTCAGGGCTGACCTGAATCACAAAATTCATGCTGAAATGATGACTACTTCAATGTTTGTCTTACCAAGTTAGTCTTAAAAAACCCAGTTATAGACATGAAAAAGATCAAAACCATTTTAAAAATATATGTTTCTGTTAATTCTTGTCACTAGTATTTGGGAAAAGGCAAAAGCAGGCATGCAGTAACAGTAAAGAGTATCAGAATTTCTGTGTAAAACCTAATTGTAATAATACTGAAATTGAAAAGAAAACCTGCTTATTAGCTGTTACTCAGCAGGATTAAGCAAAGTCAGTCAATACATAACCAAATGTAGCTGTAGAACAATGGGTTACTTACATTGGCACTCATTACAGGTTAGACACCAGTGTGGATTTCATCCATAGGCTGTAAGAAAACAAAAGAAATTAGGAAATTGCAAAAAAAAGTTTCATTCAGTAATCTGTTCATGGCTGTGCTTGGTTTCTGCATGATTCGCATAGTATATATAGTACTATGGCAAGAGTATATGTTTAGGAAAATCTTATACTTTTTAAACTAAGCAATTAACAAATATTCATAGTGACTATAACTGGTCTTCATTAATTACCATGCAAAAAACCATTTAACTACAGAGATAAGGATCTCCCATTTTTGTACATTCACTCAATGGTAAGCATAAACATTTTAACTGTTCACCTGAGCAACACTTCAGTGTAACTGAGCCCTGAGTTGATGTATGGCAGAATAACACCCCCTCTAAAAGGGGACAGAGAGAGAAAATGGGTGGGGCAGGGAGAGGCCTTATGGTGCCACTTCACAATTAATTTTGGAATGGTAACATCTACTTTTTGGAATGTAGTGTATTAATTTCTGCTGATAGAGATAGGTCAGCATAAGAACTATGCTATAAATTGCTGTGTGATAGGGTTCCTGTTCCTATGCCATGTCTGTGTCACTGGGCAGCAGTTTTTAAGGGCACCCAGTAAAGATATGAATACAGAAAAACTAACATAACTGTACTCTTCATTCTAAAAAAAAAAGGAAATTAAATGCAGATAAAATTTTAGAAGTTCTAAATTAGAGACTTTTTGGTCTATTTTATGGTTAAGCCCTTGCTGTTATGTTGTTTTGCATTGATGTTACATTATTTAATGTTTTGTGATTCTAAAATGGTTTAAGTCGTGTAAATTGTTCAGTGCAAAATCCCATTTCAAGTATATTTAGATTCTATTTAATTGCATTGTAACTGGCAACTCTGTGTTGTCCTCATGTAATAGGCAGTATCAAGATGACTGTATGCTGAAATAGTTATTAGTGGAAGACCACTCCAGTCCCAGGACTATGTCTCTCAGACTTTCCATATGGACAAGGAAGTGCCAACGGTGAGCTGTGCCTTTGGTGTCTTCCAGCCCCCAGATCACTGCCCAGGAGGAAAGCTCACTTTCACATCCCCTTCTCTGATTATTTATGCTTTGGTACTGCTGTTCTGTAAGCACACAGTCTTGGCTTTGCATCTGGCCTGGCAAGCTGGAGAAGGTGGTGTGAAGAGGTTGTTTCCAGAGACCAGTTCCACACTGAAGTTTCCTGCACAGACTAGGCTCAATACCAACTTTAAAACCAGCCCTTCACCAATGACTCTTTAATTTAATTATAGTTAGTTTAAAATAACCATTATAATATGTCTCCATGACCATGACATTGGATTTCAGCATTTTTTCCCAGCAGTATTTACTGCATTTAGTAACAAATTACTGAACTATCAGCTGTGCTATTTTAAGTATCAGTTAAATGTGATATTTAATTAATTGTGTCTTAAATTTTGGAATAGAGAATCCCAGTGATATTAAGCCTAATTTTTTATTTACAGCAGATAAACCTAAAGCCCAGTAGTATATAATTAATTCTAATAGAAAAGCAAACTTCCTTTTATGGGGTCAGACTTCATTTTTGTGCTCACTGTAGTTCACACAAATATTGTTTGGTAGTAAAAAATATTTTGCAGCACAAACCTATTATATGTTCTGTGCAGATGAAAGTCATTAGTAAATTTTCTTTGTTCACATTAAAGGAAGTTGAAAATATACTAATCACTTATTATTTTAATCCAGATGTTATTATCCATAAATATTCACCTTGAATATAAATGCTAGCTTCATAAATACCTAGTGAACTTCACAAAATTGATTACATTTCAAATATGCGATTCAGAGTCTAAGATTCAGATCTTAGGATGGGATGAATCGCCCTCTGGAGGTGCCCATTTTAGTTTGCTGACTTCACAGGAATCCTGCTCTGAACTGACTAATTCAAACTAAAAGTTAAGTGACTGGCCTGTCACCTTTATTGAGAAATAACTGAGCATGGCATACCACAGTAGATGTTGTCATAAGACCACTCTAAGAACAGCTGCCTTATTCCTCACCTTCTCTGTCAGTGTTCTTGTACTGTTTCTAATATGAATAAACACGATGTTGCTGTTGCCATTTCCTGTGTATTGTTTTTTCCTGTCCTTTTCAATCTTGTTATCTTATCTTTCCCTGTTTTTTTCTTTTTTTTTTTTCTGACTCTTTACAGCTGCCACCCTTTCCGAAGCTTTTCACTTGCTACCTCTCTGACAATCCTCCTTTCCATGTTGAAAGTATTGTCCTAACTTGTGATGTGGAAGATTGCTGGCTCTTCCTTTGATGCTGATACCAGTATTTTCTTGACTGATAGGATTGTAATGAAGACATAGAAAAAGAAGACTATGGTGCTCACATGAATGTTTTATAGTTTGAGTAGTCAAAAAATATTGTTCTTCTGCCTTCGTATAAAATGTGTTGGTTTCCCAATGTAATTGTAACTTAGAGATGTTTTTAGAAATGTAAAATTAAATGTGAAGAGTATAAAATCCATATTAAAGACATAAAAATGTTATAAAATACAGCACTAGTCTTTATTTTAACAACTGAGTTCTACATGGCTCACTTGCAAAATGTGGTGTAGACTTACAAAGTTGCATACTGGTAAAGTCTGACTTACTAAAAGATGAAATTTCTTTTTCTGTTCAGTAATTATTAAAAGGTCAACTTATTTTCTTTCTCCCTCTGGTAATATTTTCTTGTTATACCTGATAAACATCTCCTTCTCTTGAGTTCTGTCTTCTCCCTTTTTTTTTGTTCCTTTTGTTAACCTAAGTTTGTGGTTCCTTTCTACCTTGGTCTCTCCTAACTCTTTTGGTCCAATACTGATCCCTTTTTTCTCATATGTTTGCATCCATTTGCCTAGAATATTGCCTTGAGCATGATCATATATACCTAAGAATATATTTACTTCTAAATGCTGGATGGATCTGCTATTTTAGGACTTCCAGTAAAGCAGAAAAGAAACTTAACAATTCATGACAGTGTTTTAGGGTTTTTTTATGATACATATGCCTTCAGAGGATCAAAGTACCTTGCTTCCAACATCAATGGAATAGTAACTATAGACAGAGATAAACATTCCTGTAAAAATAAAGACCTATGGTACTTGTTCAATATAGGAATGCTAACTTAAAAAGAGCATGAATGAAACCATGCTGTGTTCATAAATGGTATGGCAAACGTTTTCAGTTTTGTTTGCATATAACGAAAAATGCGATTGGAAAGAGTGCTTTGTACTGATAGCAATGTAAGGAAATAGAATTTTTTTAAAAAGACAACTAAAATGTATACATGCATAAAATCAGAAGAATTTTTGAAAATCATGCTCTGCTGTAGCAGAAATACTGAATAACAGTTAATGTTTTTATGGGATAGATACCTACCTATTTTATTAGGTATACTAAATGTACTTTAGATAATCTAAATTATTTGGATTGCAGTAAAATGAATACCATGAGAAAACATAAACAGCGATGTTCAGAACTTTTGCTTTATACAGGCATGTGTAAAATATAGCAAAAATAATGGCACTAATAATAACAATATACTAGAAAATTATTGGAGGTGTGAGTGAGAGTCATTTATGGTGCCCAGAAGTTTTTAACTAGCGTAGTTACCTGCAGGACTTTGCATAATTTGGAGGCCATTAACAAAACACCTTTGCCAGATGTGTGTACTGAGCATGAGGATGACATTACAGACAATGGTTAGAAAGCAGAGGAAATTCAGAATCTCTAAAATAGTTACACCATTGAGGAGTTTGTGTTGAACAGTAGAAGCAGAAAGTTTTTGCTGAAATTAAGTTGCACTGACTGCAACAAAGTTTATAAAGAAAGACTATATGAAAATTATCCATAGAGAGCAAAAGAATATTAAAACCCATGTAAAACCTGATCTGGCTTTCTGCAGTATACCCTCAAATGATTCACATTGACAGCATAGATTTAACTCACCACTGATTGCTGAAGATCTGTCCCTTCTATTAACAATATAAGGCAACACAGATCCTGAAATAATCTGTGACTTAATACTCCTATTCATTTTACAGCAGAGTTGCTATGGACTAGAGCCTTGCTCATCATGAAAAATAATACAATTTTAACAATGGCATATTATTGTTAGAAGGAAGTACATCAAAGTGACTTAGCACCGTTTTAGAAAACTAGTTCTGAGAGTACTGTACTGGTGTAGCTTAAGTCACAAAACTATTGTTTTTTTTAATAATACTACTAATCTAAAATTCAGACTTGTAGTTTGATGATAAGATTATTTCTCTACTCAATTTTGTGTATTTTTGATTTGAGATTTTTGAGTGATAAAATCTCACTTTAAAAAATCAGTTAAAATGTCTTTCTTTTTAAATCTATTAGGAACAGTAAGGAAAGCATAGCTGAAAATACTAACAAAACAGGAAAGATATTTCAGCAAGTGAGTAAGTGTAACCATAGGGAAACATTTGCCAGAGGAGAATAAATTTGAGTGAATTGCTACATTAAGATGTGAAAACATAATCTATAAAGTCCTGCAGAAAATAATAATGAAAAAATAGGTCTTTCTGTTCATAAATACAGCTTAGGTACTGGTGGTCTTTAGAGATGCAATACCACTACAAATTCCAAGAATTGTTCTTTGATTGCATTAGAAACAGGCCTGGCTAAGACATAAATAGAATGTAACTATCTGTAGTTATATAAGGAATATAAGGTAAGGGAAACATAAATAGCATTTATAAAACAATCACCCTGCTTGCAGATTCTGCAAGATCACATGGCTGGCAGACACAGAAATAATTTCACAAATGAAAATGGAAGAAGAAAAATCCATGAAGATTGTGTTGAAGGTTTGATTTGTTTGACTTTCTCTAGGCCTATGAGGGTCTCCATGATTATCATATATATATATACAGATGTATTATATTCATGTTATGCATACATATACTGTTGTATATATGGAAATGTATAAAAAGCTGTAAAAGAGGAATTTGAGTTCTGTGCAAGAGGTGCTTCAAAATAGGTTACAGGATTTTTGTACAGTACTTAAAACAACTGGAAGAAATAATGAGAGTTAATTCAGTACTGGATCTGATAGTGATCAGGAAAAAAGGAGATGCTAGATCTAACATTAAGACCTTATAACTGTACAATACTTCTGGTTTAATAAAAAGGCCAGAAGAAGTGTAAACATACTGTGAAAAACACTGACAGAAAGACTGACAGAATGATTTTGAAGAGTAATAGCAAAAAGCTGGTTCAGAGTAACATTGCAATAGAATAAGAGAGAATCCACTGTAAAAAATGTTTAGTGAAGTATAAAGTTGGAGAAAAGGAAGAGGAACTGGAAAGGAGAACTTTAAACTTGCCATCATGCAAAGAAAGAACAGAAAGAGAGCTCAGACCATGTGATGCTATCTAAGAATGCCTAATTATCCACTTAATTAGTATAATTTGGCTAATATATTCTGAAAGTATGTGAAAATCTTAAAAGAATACAAGAAAGCAGATTTTTTTCAAGTTTCTTGAGCAGTTAATTTTCCTTTTTTTTCCCCCACAGAATAATACTGAATAAAAGGAAGTCCTAAGACCACTGTCTATGAATTGGATCATTTATTTGAAAAGATAGTTGAAGAAACAGTGAACAATAATGGTAATTGAGAATGTAGAAAAGTGTCTGAAAATATGAAGGATTCCAGATTCTGTACTGTTGTTCTCCTCAGTGGAGGTAGCACAAGGTAGCCAAGATCCTTTCCTACTCACAGGCTGAGAATTTGCCTGCTTTGGGAAGTCACAGTCAGCCTAACGCTGGTCTGTCCTTCACCAACAGCTCAGTCCTCTGTGCAGGTTTGAGACTGGCATCATATGAAGGTATCTCTCTACCAGTTTTTTGCTGCATTTAATTTCTTAGGTCATATAGAAAAGAAAATGCACCACAGCCCAGTTAAGAGCCAGTAGCAGACTATAGCTCACGTTTGCCTGGCTAACCCACCTGCTCTCCTGAGCCAGGGTAGCCTCATTTGTACTGTCTGCTACAAGAATCCCTAACCCATGCTATTCCTCAAATCCTGCAGTATTTTACCTGAGTGCTTGTTGGCCTCAGCCAAAAGTACACCAAAGAGAAGGCTAACAGTTAAAGGGTGTGGATTATTACATGGTAGAGCTCAAGTCTGTGCCTGAGCCCTCTCAGCTCAGTAACACGGATGTAACCTTAGGAACTACATCCAGTTGGCAATAATTACAACTGTACTAGCTTGTTTTAAATAAAAAATGCAATGGCATGAAAACCAGTAGTCTTACAGACTACTATTTCTTGACCAGAAATCTGAAAAATTGGTAATTTAAGAAAGTCAGAGGACAATAGAAGGGAAAACAGTACTTATCTGATGTGGAAGTATTTTAACATGGAAACCTGAAAGCCAGTCAGATGACTGAATATTCTTTTCAAGATAAGCAAGGTTACAATAAAGAACTCAGCATAGGACCATTTGGGTAAATAGATTTTGTTCACTATTAAAATACAGTTTGAGCTTCATCTACCTTGTAGGATAAAAGCCTGAAATATGCTTGTGGTATTTTATTCTGAGACATTTGAGAAGGAGCTGATGCTGAAGTGGGCATGCTTCAATATAAAATAGTCACCTCATCATGCACAAGATGGGATAAGGGCTCTACTGAATATTTATACATCTTTCAAACAAACTGATATGCAGTAATGTCTTGGAATGAGTGCAATATCTGTATTACTTGGACAGGTGTTCAGTATGTGATATAATTACCATTAGGTTCCAGGTCACCTTTTGACCTGTGAGGTCACCAGTTATTTCCATAGTAATTTCTAATTTTACAGGTTGTAGAAAACTATGTGAAGGCAAAACTGCACAAAAAGGGAAAATGCAATTACTTTCATAGACTTCTTTGTGACCTGGGATTAAGTGCTTAAGTCTGAAGACAAAATAAAAAAGGAAAGGAAAATGTGGCACATCAGACAATGCTGGACCATGATCAATTAGCATTCAGTTGAGTATTGTCTTTTAAGTCACTTAGAGGTAAAGACAGGAAATAAACTGCTCAAATAAAAACAAATACATATTCTGAAAGCAGTCAGCTACTCTGGTGTGTGGTGAGGTCATAAAATAACTAAATGAAAGAAATTGGGCAAAATTGTAGGATGCTATAGATCAAAGGAAAATAGCCAAGAGTTTGAGATGTAAGATTAGGAGTAGGGATTTGAAAACAGTTCTTAATATTAAATTATTCTTAATGGAATGCTGGTAAGAAAATAGACCATCATAACAACAATTCAGCATAAATTTGCCTGTAGATTTAGCATTTGGAGAAGCTGTTCTGCAGAAATGCAGGCAGCTTTTCTGGAGGAACAAACCGGCTGATCTGGCTTTACCATATTGCCATGGACCGGATGTGCAACAGTAGGGAACTGCATTATGAAAAATCCCTTTTGTAGTATGAATGTACAAATCTGTACATTTGGCTTGCTTTACATCAGTAGGATTATGTTTTTGCCAATACTAGAAACTACATTAAAAAAAGGAAGAGAATATCAATGGATACTATAAGAACCTGGAATTAGATGCACATAAAGAATAACATAAAGCAAATCTGTCACACATATTACATACCTAGCTGCATATAAAGAAATTTTCTTTCTTATAATGACCTTGTATTTTGAAAACGCAGGTGAATTATATAAAATTACAATGCTGTAATGCCCTTAAGTATAGTTTTAGAAAATTACATGAAACAGCCAAACAAAATATTTGAAGTTACCCACTTCTCTCTGGAGTACATTATATATGCTAAACCTAGTGTCTGAACTGCCAGAACTGGTAGTTCCTGTTTTGAGGTAAAGAGTTGCTTCAAGACTTCTGCAAAAAGAGATTCTGAAAAATCTTACAGCAGATAGGACGAGTGTGCTAAATAAGTCTTCATAGACTCCTCTGTTCATTGTGATTGCATTCAGTGCCCATCACTCCTGCTTAAATAATCACTTGTTGAAGGGATTGCCTGTCTATGTTTCCTGAGGAAGTGAGGGGGGACAGTTTTTAGGAGCTGCTGGAAGTATGGGAGGGAGGAGATAACTGCATTCAGAAGTTTGGCTGAAGGGTAGAGGCTTTTCTGGAGATTGAGATTGGGTGGCTCTGAGCAGGAGTGTAGTGCTGCAAGGAGTCCTTCAGCCTCTTTACTCATTTAGCCTGTTGAGAGCACATTAGGGATATTTTGCCCATTGATAGATTAACTAGATTACAAAGAACAACTGCTGCGTTTCAGAAATTCATTATGAAAATACTCTATGAATAAACTACATGAATAATAAAAAGCTAAACCAAACTGTAGAAACCACTTCTGAGAAGAACTTTCATATGTGATTATGGTATAGTTGCACAGTCTGCACAAGTGAAGTAGAGCAAAGAAGAGGGAAATCTGGGCTAAATATCATAAACTGCTCTGCAGTTTATCACTTCTTCTCCCCCTCACCTCCCCTGCCACCCCTGCCACCTTCTTTCCAAGGAAATAATTCAAAGATTCCTGGAATAAATCATCTGTGGTTAGAAAAAAAGTAAAGAGACTGGGATCTCTAATGGCAGGCATTTGGGAGTAAATATGAATACAGACAGTTGCTGCAGAATTGATCTGTTATTATCTTAAATCCTCTATTTCACTTTTCTTGATCCACAATATTTCTTTTTCATTCACACAAAACTCATTGAAAATAATGCAAAATAGGACATACTTTAACCACAAACTAGTAGTTGTGTAATCATCAAAAAGAGATTCCTAGTGTTCTTCAACTACCAACATCCTTCTAACTGTATTTCAGCAGACATTACCTATTTTGAGACAATAGAGATATGGGATGAGAGTCAAATCTCCCTTTTATTATAGTTGATTCTCCAAGAAAAACTGGATTTATGCCTGTCTGTCCATCCATCCATCTGTCCGCTTATTTATTAAGAATATTAAAATTCTTTTTTCAGCTGTTAAATGTAAAACTAAGAATATAGACAAAATCCTTCGTGTATCCAGTTTTTTGAATAAAGGGGGAAAAAAAAAGTGACTTACTTTGTATGCAAAGAAAATTGTCACTACTGATTTCCAAAAAAAAGTTACTGAAGGGATGTAGAGGTGTATTTTGTTTCAAGGGTCTGTGGGCCCTACTGCTCTACAGTTCCATAAAATTTCAAGTAGTATGGATACTACCTAGTTTTACAGATGAAGCAAAATCAAAGAACATACATGCAAAATTGTCAGAATAAAAATCAATGAGTAAAATTATTTGATCTCTGTGTTAAAATAAAGTCTACAAAAGAAAATTAATTTAATTTTCAGGTGAAGGGGAATCTATAGAAGAACACATGAGTGAAAATGTTTTTGGAAAGCAAAATTTATAAGGCATATTTCAAAAAAGTGGTATTTGTTTAGTCTAGAGAAGAGAAGACTAGGTAAAATAGTAGGATATCTGAAGATTATTGTGAAGGAGATGGCCACCAATGGTCTTTTGTACCTAATTGCAGAAGGACAAGAAAAAAAATCTTCATTTACAGTCAAAAAGAACAGGTTACATATTTAGAAAGTCCTTTTAAGTACAAGGACAGTTAAAGAATGGAATGAATTTTCTGGTGATGCTGCAGCATCTTCCTCATTGACAATTTAGAACAGATTAGACAAAATGTTTCTGTTATAATAATGCTCTTATATCTATTTTCTTCCATAATTGTTGGCTCCACGCAATAGATAACCCAAAATATTCAGTTGTAACTTGAAAAATAAATTTGGAATGTGGACATAAATTTGTATAGTCTGAACACATGACCAATCATCATAAATGCAGGTTTCTTTTTCTTCTAATAGATGTATTCTTGACTTTTCTATGCCTTTTTGTATTTTAATTTTCACTTATTTAAATTTGAAGTTTATTTATGTATAATTTCTGTTTACAGATCATCAGTAAGGATAAAGCATCCGACATGTTCATGCAAGCAGTGCTATTATTCTGCTTGCGCTGCTTGGTTTTCTGATCAGGAAGCTAATTTCAGCATTGCCAGTGCCCTTTTTTCTTGAATTCTACTTCTCTCTAGCACATGCTCTTCAGGTATGTATAGCTTTGTAGGTATTACAGGGAAATATTCTGAATTCAAAACACATGTAGTTTCTTTTAAGTCACATATAGATAAGTAGGGTTTGCTACTTGACAGAATTTCTGAAAAAGTCTGATTCCTAAACGAAACCAGAACTTTGATGGTGGATTTTACTTTCTGTGGTTAACAGGCTATTTTTACAGTGACAAATAAAGTCTGTTAGTAATAAAAATGAAACCTAGTATCTATGCTGTGATAATGGAACCCTAAAGTGAAATTAGTTAGTGATATTAGAAAGAATCACTTCTATTTCTGCTCCAAACCTCAAGTTATTTTATTTTCCTGTACTCAAAAACAATATCAAAGAAAATGTATGGTTCATGTTACCAACATTCATAGCCTTGATTAAAATGGGAATAATCCATGTATATGCTTCTGTTAGAGCATAAAATATATAACATAAGAACAAGAATATTGAAGGAATAAAGATCATTTGACTATTCAGAATACCAACAGACTTCAGTCTATTCAGAAAACTGGCTATCATGTCTGTTCTCTCTTAGAAATTCAACTTGAAGGATGATGAGAAAAGTATTAATAATTATTGCTGTTGTATTCGGTTTCTGATGAGAAAAGTATCAATAATAATTATCTTTTGTACTCTGTTAGATGTTTGAGGACTTATGTGTTTATATCAAACAATAATTAAAGTCTTCAAATTAAAGTGTTCATCTTCCAGTGGTTTTTCTTATATTGGTTCTGCAACAGGAAAGGCTGCGAACATTTGCAAATGTACATTTTATTCTACCTTCTTCCCTCAAATTGTGTTAGAAAAGTTTCACTTACTAGGTGCAGCTGTATTAAAAATGTGAGTATTGTAAAGAGAATCAAATAGCTTTCACTCAGCTAATACCTCAGAGAGGAAAAAAGAAAAGGAGCACCCCTTCAACTTTGTGGCTCATTTTATCTTGTTATCTTGATAAGGAACCAAGGGGTTCCAGTACGACTTTTTTTGTTTAATACTGCACCTGAACCATTTAGATTTACTTGGCTTTAGTTTATGGTTTGTTAGTTTTTTTTTTGTTGTTGTTGTTGTTTCTTTTTGAAGTAGGAGGCATCTTTTTATGCTGTTTGAGAATTAACTTAGAAAGAGACCAACAAAGTCTTAAAACTTCATGATGCAAGTCGATTTGAATAAAGATTGTTGTCAGCTTGAATAGAATTATTCAAAAATATGACTCACATAACACTGCACCTTTATATTAGTTCAGTTTATTTAGAAGGAAATCAGTGTAGAGAGAAGTTTTTAGAGGAACATGTCTAGCAAATAATTTTAGAATGCTTAAGTTACAGTTTTTTACAAGGATAGGAAAATATAATTCCTGGATAGAAGTGAATACTGCTTTTGAGAGGCCTCTAAAAGTTGCGTGGCTTGACTTCTCATGTAAGTCAGAAATGTAATTTCTGATCTCCTGAAGAGAGAATAATGGTTTTAAATTGCAAGATGCCTTAATCAGTTAAACAAATTGAGAAAAAATACTAAAGCTTCTTTTACTTACAATTGAAAACTACAGTTGTCTGGTTTTACTTGTAAGAACTTGCTTCTCAACATGTATATTAATTTAAGAACTTCTGTAATGGAACATTCGCTTTTACAGTTTGAAGTTGCAAATGCAAACTATATTTTTTAAGCTTTCCCATGTAATATTTTATTGAACAGTTAAAAAAATTGCTGACTAAAGAAAGTATTTCTGTAACCAGAGGAGATTTATTAGGATGAGAAATTTAGTTTTCCTGCATGAAGTCCAGTGCAACTACTACAGAAATCAATTCCCAATAAGATGACTGTATCTATTTTGAGTAGTATGGTACTCAGAAACATACAGTTAATAATATATAGATGGATATAACCCCCATTTTGAAAGGTGTTAATGAAATTATCATTAAATAATTTTTAAAATATTACTTACAGATTAAATATGGACATCCAAAACCAGAATAATTAAAAGGTGGTTAGGAAGAAAAAATATATGCAGTGAGGTAAACAGCCACATGCAAGGAAACTGGAATGATATAATATATATTTAAGTTGGCAGAAGAATATATGATTGGAGTAGAATTGGTAGAACATCATGTGCAGTTATTCTGAGTTATTCCATTTTAGCAGATTTAATTATGTAATGTAATCCCCGTTTTTAACATAAGTGCAGTTGGACTGAATGAGGTAGCACAAACTGCATATCAGAAAGATATATGTTGGAAAGTGTTAATATTTAGGAGTGTTAAGGTTTTTGGCCAGTTTTGAGAAATAAATAAGAAAATGTCAGAATTAAGAAAAATATTTTATTTGAAGAACTAGAAATTGCATTTCTATGCAGTTTTGGGCTCTTCAGACTAATAGTGTGAGGTACAGCAACAGCATAAAGAGATAATGACTTTATTAATTCAGTGTCTGTGTGTGTTAATTTATATAACCCAGTTTTCCATCTAAGTTGGCCAAAACGCAGACAGGTACTTTAATTGCCCAGTTTTTATAAAGAACATGAATAACTTTTCTGGGGTACTCTTGGATGCCTCTTTGAGTGGTTGCATAGAAGTGTTTCATTGCTGGTGTGCATGTGCCCCATGAGTGCAAGGACAAGTTATTTGAACAAAAAGGTCCATTAAATGGTATCAGCAGATACTTGAAGCACCCTCATGTCCACTGACCTCAGGCCATTAAATAGCCATGTGAATACAAATGTGAATGATTTAATTATTTCCATCATACCACAGAGATGGAAATCATGTACTGCGTGATTTACTTAACTTTAGTTGTAATAGTATAATTAATTTCATACAATAAATTAAGTCCCCTAATGACCTTTAGGAAAATACAGTTTGAGTTAACATACTAGATGTACCTCTTTTTATATGGATAATGGAGTTATAGGTTACTGGTGTTTAACATTTTCCCTAGCATGATTCTTCAGGGACCAACATATCCCATAGTTACATTTCCTCTTTCTGAGATGAAACAGAAAGCAGGGAAGGGAGGGAGAGAGTGAAGACTTCCCTTAAACAGAGATCAGTTTATTTCTAAATTCTACAAGTAAAGCTATAGTTATGATTAAAGATATTGTCTCTTTGTCAGTGTCCTAAAAGCTGGGATTCTGATCTTCTGGGGCATATCCATTATCAGGATCCACTTGTATTGGCAGGGAAGTCTGATGGAGGCAAGAGGAACATGAATTCCAGTACAAGCTGCTGCCCATACATGTAGAAGGGATAAAATACTCCTCAGAAATATGACATGTCTTTGGTTCATGTATTTTAAAGTTCAGGTCCTGAAAAGACTAATTTTACTGCTTGCATACTCTTTGCAGGGACCTTGATAGTGGCTGGCTTTGTGTTAAGTGCCTTATGTATTTATAGCCCCAATAGTAGTGACTGTCTTTGTATTTCAGCCTGGTGTCATACACAGTGCTGAGTGACTTGCTGGCCTCGTGGCTTTCCTCTCTCATTCTCTAACAAGCTGTCCAGTTTATTAGAAACAGCTAACACCAGAAAGAGGGTGTCTTCTACAACTGATTGCAGAAGCAAATGTACCATTCCAAATCAGGGGCAGAACCTTCTGTCTCTACAGGAAGGGTGAGAGACCTAACAGTTCAGTGTCAACTATCAGTGCCTCAGCAATTCTGCTTGCTATTTCAAATTCCAATTGGAGTAGTATCCATGATCTCCTAACCAATCACTAATCCTAAGGGATTTTGAACTGCCAGCCTGCAAGATGTCTATTTTTACATAGGGATGCATGCAGCAGAGAAAAGACATTAGATTCCTCATAGGAACTCTGGATTACATTACAGAGTCCTACCCTTGAGTCTTGTGAACCAAACGGGAATTTTCTGCTGACTTGGTGTTCGCCCTGCCTCCTCCCAGAAAAAATACCCATCACCAGAGCCGGCTTCAGAAGACAAAGCATTGAGGTGCAGTACCACAACAGATCATTGATTCAGTTCACACAAGTCTAAAACTGTATCTTCAACAATTCTCAGACTTACAGAAGCAACATCAATTTAAAACATTTTGTTACGGTTTTACTGTGAGACATCATATTATCAAGAGCTTTTTACTTCCCAGAGGAGAGGTTGTAGACAGCAACAGGTCAATTAAATCAGCCTCTAGGTCATCAAGATCAGTAAAAACCTCTCAGCATTTATAGTCTCTCCCAAAACATTTTGTACTTGAGCTACATTCTGAAAGCACAGCCTTGCAATGACCTGGTACTTGCTGCATCAGGTGTCTGGGGTACACAAAGGAGTCCTCTCCTCATTAAACTTTGAATGAATTAGACTCATTACAGTGTTGCCTTCTTACCTTGAAGTACCAAGGGTCTGGGGGACAGACAGATCTATTCAGAGACAGGGATCTGCTCACATTCAAAATCTTTGTGGTGCTTAGGAGATGCCTGCTCACCATATAAATATTTCAGTCAGTACTCTCTGCCTTGAACAATAAATAAATTTGGGGTTGTTTTTCAGGGACTTCCCAAACAAGTGCCAATAATCAACATGATAATTAATCATATATTTTTGTCAACAAGCCAGTAAGGGGCAAGATCATCCTCAGAAGCTTTTATGTGACATACAGCTCTAAGTTAAGGCAGTCAGAATGAGGAAATATTTGGGATTAGAGCTGAAAATGTTAGAGCCTTGAGCCTTTCTACCATCATATCAGCATATCTAGCCATCATAGCAGGGAGTCAATGGCACTGATCTGTCTTCCAGAGTCACATTTTTCAAATGAAGACTTCGAAATGTGTGCTTGCTCATAACAGATACAAATAGGTGTCCTGTTCTAACTAGAGGGATACTGAGAACTCCTGACAAAATGTTTTGTTTACTTGTTTATAACATGGGCTTTGTGTGCCTTTTTTTATCTTTCTTTGTGTGTTGTGAAACTTTCAGTACATTCTCTTTACCTGCTTAGCCAGACATCCCCTTCTGAAATAATAATCAGATCCTGCAGCCAAACCTGGTATGATTATAGCTGATAGACAGGGCGTTGCCTAAGTGAAATCTGCTGACAGAAACTATTTTGCAACAGTGCAGATCATTTTGTGTCAAATAGAGTCACTTTAACTAGAGTTACTCACAAACCTGAATGAAAAGACTTTCTGTTTGACTATCCTGGCATGGTCAGCCTCCCTTAGCCTCTTCTACTTCAATAGTACAGGACTGTTAAATAATTTGAACACTAAGTGGAGTTTATATAATTTCTCTAAAAGTGCATTTTTCAGTATTAGCTGCTTATCTTCTTCTGTTTAATGATACAATATACCTTAACCTGTAGTAAGATTTAGGAAAGGCTTTAGTTTATATTTTTACCTAACAATGGAGACCTGTCTTACCTGTCTGTATGATTTTTTACTAATAGAAACTGTGTTTTCCTGTCTGCCTGAGAAATATTTTTGTGTCTTGTAAAACACATTGCAAGGAAAATGGGAGAATACTGCATGAGTTAAGAATCTCCTACTGAAATAATAGGAAACTCTCACAAGCTTCTGTGGTTTTCATTATGATGTTAACTGTGCCCACTTAAGGTCTACTCTAGAAACAATGTCCTCCTCCTTTAGAGGAGGCTTGAACTACTTTAGCTTCAGTTTTCTGCTTCCAATTTTAGATAAAGTTTACGTTGATTCCTTGAGCTTTAGTTATTAGCAAGTAATTTTATTGGAATGGGGCTGATTTCTGTGCAGTGGCAAATTTTCTTCTTTTTATTTCCACTCCGCACGATTCTTTTAGATTCTGCTTGCAGAAAGACCAGCAGGGTTTTAAGAGCACAATATGCATGACTGCATCTTTTCCTCTAATGCATCTTTCCTAACAGTGGAAAAGAATGGCTCTCTCAGAATGTGCTCATCTAGGCTTCCAGTTCCCCAGGATCTTGGAAGGACTTCTTTGCAATAGCAGCTTCAGCATCTGCCACAGATAGCAGGCAGACTGGTGGTGGATTGGCAGAGCTAAGAAGAAATAGATATCCAGCCCTGGGGCAATGCAGTCCTCTTCAGACACTGTAGCTACAGCACCCCTCTAACAAACAGAAAAATTTGCATTTTCAAACCAGTAATAAATGTTTTAAAGTCACAAACAGAAAGGATGGACAGAGGTCAACTTTCCACCTTCTCTAGCAATGAAAGAATAAGGGTGCATCAGAGGACAGCAATAGGTCTCTTCGAAGTAAATAATACAATAAGTTGTATTACTTTATATGCTCATGGGTATTATACTCACAGCATTCCTTTACTAAAGACAGTACAGATTACCAAAGTTCTCACAAACTAAGGAGAGACTGCATAAGGGCCTGGAGGAGAGATCTAGTGAAAGTCACTGACTGGACAAACCACATCAGGTACAAGAAACCTTCCAAGCTAAAACAAAGTTGGATGCTTTAATGTATGGGCATTATCAAATGTTCTTGTCCTGGTCCTGCTGTTCACTGAGGGAATATTTGGATAAGAAGTGGCTTTTGTCAGCTATTGGACATGGTTAAATGTATGCCTGGCCTGAAGCAGTCTGACCTCTCTAGTATTCTTAAAGTTTGTTTAGGAATCATGACCTACTCCCAGTCTTTGCAAAAATGAAACAAAATACTTTCAGGACTGTCCCTTCTTTGAATTCAATCAACGAGAGTCAACCTTAGTCATTCTTATTCCTTTTACTGCACTCTCAACTTCCCAATCTGTACTATTTCAAAGATTTTTTGACATATGTTGATGAAATGCTTCTACCTCTTTTTTTTTCTCACCTTATCTTGCCCTTCCTTAAATCAAACTTTACTCATCTTTCTCTCTCTAGAGTCTTGTTGATGCCATTGTAATTCTGAGTAGTGACTTTTCTTGTTCCTTATACTGGCTTTCAGATTCTCTTTATTACAGAGAGGAAATCTTTGAGCGGGGCAATGAAAAGAGCAAGAAAAATCCATGGGATTCTATGGATCTGTGGATCCATAGAAAATCCATGGGATAGTGTTGTTTCCATCGCAGTAATTTGGGAGGAGGAGGAATTTTGTTCTCATCCATCTTAAGTGAATATACCAAATCCACAGATCTGCAATACCAATCTGTAAGTCATGTTCCAAAATGCAGCAAGCCAGAATCACAACTATAGGAAATTCTCAGAAATAACTTTCCTTCCCCTTTAAACTTGGGAAGGTGTCCTGACAGTAGATTTATCCTTCTAAGTCACTTTGCAAGGACAAGGAAGTTTTATGATAAGTCTCTATTTTTAGCAGAGATTAAGATGGTGAATTCTTATGTTCAGTTCCCTGGTTAGCACGAAGTCTGTTCAGTTTTCAGTAGATAGGCATCGATGCAGCTATAACTTGAGGAAGAGAACAATGGGTGGAGGAACAGGGAAGGATCTAGAGCTCTTCAATGCATCCTTTCACCCTTTCCCTCCTGCTGCTGGTAAATCTACCTCTGAACAGCCAGTGCATTAAAGAAACAGCCTATCCTGATTGGCTTCTTACTTCTAGTGCCTCAGGTACTGAGGAGATGAAGGCAAACCTCTGTGCCAGGGCTCTGTCTCTTTAACTCTGCATGTGCATCAGCAGGCACAGTAGGGACCCATGCTGGTTTCAACATATTATAGTATAAATGGCTATAAGAAAAAGGAGAGAACTCATGTTCTCTATTACTTGTGTGGTCTCTTGGAACGATTAATGACTTCTATATGTATGCTTTCTTTAAATTAAAAGTTTATTTCCTTAACAAGACCACTTAAAATTAATTATGAAATAAGGGCAGCCAGTATTAAGGTTAAATTTACTATAGTATTTTAAAATAACAAAATAAAAATACCATGCCACACATTTTTTATGTCAAAGTTTTAGATAAAGTCAAACCACTGAAGGGGTGGAAGTCACTGGCAGAGCATTTGGAATTATAACCTGCAAAATGTGGAACCAGCTTCTGATGGCTTTTCTTTTTCTCTTTTAAAGTACTCATCTACTTTATATTAATGACTAGTATGTTCAAAATTGAAAAACCTACTGGGAGATGAAAAAGCAGGTAATTCATTTTTTCTCATTAGGTGCGTGAATGAAATC
Source organism: Melospiza georgiana (assembly GCF_028018845.1). Taxonomy (NCBI): domain Eukaryota; kingdom Metazoa; phylum Chordata; class Aves; order Passeriformes; family Passerellidae; genus Melospiza; species Melospiza georgiana. The sequence goes on from NC_080431.1 coordinate 54,796,760, forward strand.
TGAAAGAGGATGAGATGTACTAGTTGTACAGTCTTGAAGGTCATGCTAGCCAGAAACAATCACCTAAGTTCCACAACTAGCAGTAATTCATCCTTGTTGAATAAATCAGTTTTCAATACAGTATGTTCTGATAAGTTTTTTATTCTTACATGTTGTGTTCATTATAGATGTTTGATTTAACTGAGAAAAAATTAAGGTCTCTTTTGCTACATTTAAATTTAATTCCATTTTCCATCTACACACACACTTTTATAAATTATAATTGGAAGACAAAGTCATGGTAAAGAGAAGCCATTAAACTTTCTATCATAAGATGTAAAAATTAAGAATAAGAAGTCCCTTATATAAATGATTAAATAAAAATTGTGCAGGCATGACATCACAATCTAGATAGCAGAAAGAGTAACACTTTATAAAGAGGATATATTTAATTGAATAAGAGTCTTTAAAATGAAAGGGGAAAAAAGGAAATATAAAACTGGGCCAAAATAGACTGCATGAGACAAGGCTATTCTCTTTTCTGTTTTAAAAGGTAGCTAGAATTGGTAATTGAACTCAGAGACACCAAGCAATTCACCCAGTCTGCCGATAACATGCACTTGTAGTTCTGGGTCCTAAACAAACACAATATGGGCCTTGCAAGTGCTTTAGAAAGGCCTGGTTAATAATCAGTTGTCAGGAGTCGCCTCTGACCCGCACGGGCCCTCCTTCCCAGGGAACAAAACGCAGCATCTGCTGCCTGTTGGAGCCATCGCGGTGCGGAGCTGAGCCCCTGCCACCCGCCTGCCTCGGCTCTCTGGCTGCATGCGGCAGGGAAACCCGCGTCTGCAGCCTGGCTTCAGAGCCGAGGAAAGAGAGCTGGGCAGCTGCGCTACTGAGAGCTGCCTCACTCCAAGGGAGAAGGAGATGACCTGGGGTTAGGTGACCCTGACTATCAAGTGTGTTGTCTTGACAAACAGTAATTACTTGACAATTGCGCTAGGCTTGGGAAACGTATGTTATCGTGTTTGTGCCGTATCTACTGATAGAGATTGTTTTCATTACACATCCTGGGTATTTCTAACTCTGCTGAAGCTACTGATGTGTGAAAACATAGATAAGTTCAAACTAGAGGTCTGGAACTTGAAAGTCTTCAACTTGAAGGTCTCTTCTTTGTTTGAGTTACTCCTTTTGGCTAGAGGATGTCTGTCTTTAACTCAAGAATCAGTCTATGTCCAGTATGTCCAGCATCTACAGTGGTCTTTCAAATGCTGGGTTGTTTTTTTGTTTTCTTTTGTTTTTTCGTTTTGTTTTGTTTTGTTTTGTGGTTTGTTTGCTTTTTTGTTGTTGTTGTTGTTTTTGAATGCTGTCTTTGTTAGAGCTGGAGGAGTTTCAATGAAAGAATATCTTAGTTTTGTGTTTGGTGAATGCTATTGTCATCATTATTTCCCTGTATAGGTTTCAGCATTAAGGCTGTTGGACACATTATTAAGCAATCTACACTCAGGGCTCAGTACTCAAGGCGTATGCAGAATTTCAGCATTAATTACATATTTTATACTTGGTAAGAAGAAGGGGTTTTTTTATCTGTACTGTAACAGAACTTCCTTTTGAACTACTGTCTACAGTTATGGTTTCCTCCCCTTTCGGCAGAAGTTTCAGTGGTAATATAAATGTGAGCCTCTTCCAGTTGAAAACAATCTTATTTTATTTGAAATACAGTATTCCTTTTTCTGAAAACTTGCTGAGTCTCTCCCTGAAATAATCTCATCTTTTTATATTTTTCCTTACCCCTTAATATGTCTGCTTAAGTATTGAGAAACTTCACAAGTACAAGAAACATGTAGGGAAACACACAAGATTATTGGAAATTTTTGTGGGGTATAGATTGCTAAAATAAAAGAAAGGAAGGGTAGGAAGCATGCAATGTATAGCACTCACAGGAGCTCAAGTGGTTAGGGAGGTGTATTAAAGAAAGGCAGCAGGAGTCTGTCAGTACATGGTCACTCATGACCTCAGGGGCATAGAGACGTAGAATCCTTGTGACATGATTTGCAAGAGAATGTGTGGGCTTTGATTCACTCATTTACACAGCATCAGAAAGTAAATAGGAGACTACTTTCTTATTTGATGAAGACTTCAGTCACTCAGATCTGCATCTTCCATTAAACTTATCTTTCCTTCCGTTTTCATGTTCCTCTTTCCTGTTTCCAGCAGACTCTCCCTCTAGAATGATGACTCTTATGCATAAGAAAAAAGACAGTTTTGCTATTACTTGTAAATTTGTTGTCATATGACACAACCTGTCATTATTTTCCTTCTTGCTTTCATATGAAATATCTCCCAGTCTGTATCTTGAAATTGTGCATTATTTGCAACTACCATTGTAATACCTAGATGTAGTTTACAACTTTTTATCTGTAGACCTCAAGCTTCTTTGAAGCCTGGAATGAGATTTTTTTCCTTTAAAACTCTCAGAGCTCAGGTAATGGTGGCTGAGGCGAAACTAAACAGGATTTATTCCTTCTCACTGTTAGGCCATTTGACAGATAGATACAGCTCTTCTAGCCCCTGAGTGCCACAGGCTCAGCACAGCATTTATGCAGTGCTTTGTGCAGACTCCTTCTCCCAGTGCAAAACTTGCCCTATTCCCACAGGAGGTGGCTTATGGCTTCCTTCCACAGCTCCTGCAGGAGGATCCCTGGGTGAGATATGAGGCTTTTAGTGCCCTTTCCCAGTCTGGTCTTAATTTCTAATGTGAAGAGAGTGGAATTTCAATCACTGTAATTTTGGGTTTCTTTTTTTATGTGGAGATATGATATGGCATGGGAACTCCCCTTAAGAGAGACCTTCAGAGTTGGATTGGCCTCTTGACATCTGTTAGGCATTGCTAACTAGGCACCTTGCCTTGGGAACTGTGAGTTTTATATTTTGAAAAAGACAAATGTACAGGTAAACAAAATGTTGCTTAACACTTATTTCAGATCTTGGAATATTTTTGACTTTTATAACCCTGATATGTGTAGCATGGGCATATCCTGTAAGCATTATTTTATCTCTTAGATTCAGTGAGATGTAAGACAGTTTTAACTGTCCCTATCGTAGAATGGAAAAGCCATTGGTGAAATTCTGAGTCAAGGACAGGGTTATGGCCCTTGTTTAGACTTCCATTCCAAACTTTGGCCAAAGCACCATCCATCTTCCACCTTGATATAGATTTAACATCAGCAGTGTGATTTAACTTGAAGTGTCTATAGGAGCAGTAACCATAAACCTGTGCTCAGACAGTAGGATGAAAGTCAGAGCAATTCTGTTCTTTAATGTGTTAATCAATCCTGTTTATTTAAGCATATTCAGGAAATTATAGTAAGTTGCTTAACTTACCTTTTAATTTATTTACAGGTCTACTTTGCCTGTAATGCTGAGCTATTGTGATAGTTTGATTTTTATGATTTGCATCAAGTGTGAAGCTTTCAAAGCCATGTATCAAAGGTAAGTTATTTCAATAATACTGATATTTGTATATGTCCCTAAAAATATTGTATGTTTATGGGAGAAGTTTTCATCACTTTATTGAAGACTCAGCTCTGTTGAGAAGTCACAATCCTGAGTAAAGGGTGTTATGAAGCAGTAGGAACTCCTGCAGGGAGCTCTGACAGATATTTTCTCCCAGTGCTTGCCAGTGTAGTGAGGAAGTGTGCGTACTGCACCAGCTTTTAAAATAGTGCAACCTGATCCTTTCTTTACAGCTCAGAGGATGGGGGTGGGGAGTGAAGGTGAAAGAATAGGAGTCCATATTCTCCTCCTCCTCATTTTGGGTCTGGTTTTCTTTATTGAGTGAAGAGAGCATTAATTGTGCCTGACTATTATGAGAAAGGACCCTTTGCTCTCACCCTTCACATTTCTTGTGACATAAGCCAGGTTTAATCTCATCCATGTTAGGAGAAACTAAGAACACTTTGCAGTGTCATAATGAGATTCCCCCTCATTTTCATTTTCCCTCAATGGTATGTAAATCATTGCTTGTAAGGGATAAAAATCTGTAGGAGTTATGAAACCAAAGTGATTGCACCAATGTGGAACTCCTAGTTAGCCTGCAGTGTTTATCGCTCTCCTTAGTGTAATAAAACTGAGAAGAAACACACTTCAAAACAAAAGAGGCCATCTAATCTTTCTCTCTCTAACTAATAAAAGTAAAATTGACAAACTAATTTAAATTACTAACTAAATATTTAAAAACAAGGATGGACAATGTGTAAGTCAGCAAATTGTTTTGCTGAGTGTTTCACTTGTGTATAGGGTTTTAAAAGTTATCCAAATATAGGAGTTTATAGATTTAACTTAGAAAGATTACCAAAATTAATATTTAGTCAGTAGTTGTGACAGCCAATCAGTACAGTGTGGTACAGTGGAATCTTTGTGGATTTCATTGTTTTATGAAAAATTATGTTCATGCAAATAATACATGCAGACAGAAACGAGGATACTGTGTCCTTAAAAAGTACAGTAGTCTCAATAATCTGTTTTTCTATCTAGTGTTGACTAGTTTTCAGCATATTTATTTTTTACTTCTTTCTGGAGTCTAAAGGCATATTTCTCATCTGGTGAACTACTACTGACTTCTTAATTTCCATTCATCAAAGTATATTCATTTGTACCTGTAATCCATGCTAAGAACACTTTTTTGAGTCTGTGCTAGGTGTTATCTTGTGTACACATTGTGGACACATTTTGAAGTGATGCCCTGTCTAGCTAATATTATCTATACACGTGTTGTATTCACAATGCTAACTGTACAGTTAAAAAAATACTAATGTGAACTAAAATGGTACTTTAAAATGTTACTTTTTATGAAGCATTAATGCCAAATTTGAAAACTGCTCTATTAGACATCCATCAATATAGTTAGAAGATAAGACCCAGAATCTAAAAGTAGGTTCAAGAGAAGGAGCTGAGCAATATGAGATACTAGATATGAAACCTGCATAAGGGTTCATCCAAGAATGCTGTCAGCCTTTAGTTAGAAGTATCATGCCATCACTGGCCAACTGCTGGAAGGAAGCAAGAGTCTTCCTTTCTTAACCACTTTCCACAAAACACCAGTTACTATAAAAGGACAGCTGGATCTATCCTTCTTTCTTTGTGCACCTCAGGCTCCGTTTTTTAAAACTTCTTTTTCTCCCCCTGTATGTCATCCATTGTAAATAACCACTACACTTTCCTGCTGTAAGTAGTACTGTCATATGGCTGCAACAACATAAAATGGACATTTTGGATAACATAAGAGCGGGGTAGAGGCTTCTAAAAAGCAGTAACTGGACTTGCAATCTTGTTAGTTATGCATGGCTGCTGCTTGTTAAAGTGCTACTGTGCAAAAGCTGAAACACTGGAACTGCCTGCTTGCAGAACCAGGAAGACTGTGCTGTCTGAATCAGTCAAATTTCCAAATGTAAGTTAGTAACACCATTTACAAATGAAGAGATGGAAATGTGTCTACAGTTTTAAATGAAAGCTGTAGAAATCCATAGCATAGGCCTTTATGGTGATCAGAGAAAACTGCTTGTTATCGTTAGGAATTATAGGGCATTAAAAACCAAAAAAACAGACAAAAAAACCTTGGGATCCTATATACAGAATAAGACTACAAAAAAAAAAAAAATTAAAAGTATCAGACATCAAATGGTACAGACAGACTGGTCACATATACAGTAATGCAGCAGTAGTTGACCGATAATCTTTTTCAAGTGTGAAAAAAATAAAGAAAGGGGTCATTCAGCTAATAATGTGCTAAATTACTCATTTATGTACTTCAAGTATCAAAAGAAAAGCAGAGTTAGATAAATTAATAACAAACAAGCCTTATTTTTATAAACACAAAAAATTATATTGATCTTGCAGACTTAAAAAGCCTTCCTATGGTAACATTAAACTGAATAAAAAACTACATACTGTACATATTAAAATACAGGTTTCAACCCCAGTCACTTAATACAAATTCACTCTTCTTTGAACTCTAGTAACCCAACTCTAATCTCCAAGGAGTTTTGAAAGTTAAACCAGAAAGGACTGACAATGTGAGGAGGTATGTATGTGTGTGTGCATAAACACATGCACACATATACGTTGTTACCTAATCGATAAATTTAAGATATACATATCTTAAAAGAGAAAGTAGATTGATACCTAATACCTTTATGTGTGGGATATTGAATTGACATTTGTTTATTATCTCAGGAAGTGTGACAGATCTGTGGAACAACTAATACCAGTTCAAGGCCAGAATTTAGGGGAAAGTTGGTTTGAGGTAGACAGAAACTTAGCTCATGGCAGTGGGAGTTGGCTCCAGTTCCTGTGCCTCAGTCATGAAGCCATGTCCCTACCCAAGCTGCTTTTCCTATCCACCTAATACATCTAGCCACCTTTTGTTTTCAGAGAACAGGCGGTGTTGGGGCTTGCTTTGTACTGTTGCCACTTTAATTCTTTCTGTGTCAAGCTGCAGAGCCGCAGCCTGGCAGCAGCACTCGAGCTCCAAGTGCAGCAGGAGTAGGGAGCCCTGGAGGAGCCAGTCCCAGCTCTCGGTCACTGGCCAGCCCATTGCTTGTACAAGTTAGCATGCTTAAGTTGACATTGATCCCTCAAGGGACTAGCTACCAGCTAAACAAAACTGGAGCACAGGGCTAGCCAAGCATAGATTCTCTGTGACCCTGTGTCAGGACCTGTCATCCTGTTGTAAAAGCCAGCTATGTTACCTCCTTGCCCTCTGAGACTCCCAGGGAATCCCCGAGTAAATGAAGAGGGGAGTTATTTACATCTCCTTCATGTCTCCAGACCAATCTTTTCTTTTTCTTAAAAACAAAACAAACCAAAACCCCAAGAGATAATGGAGTACTTTAAAAAGGCATATTTGTTCCCTTATGACGGCATATTCCAAAAAGCAATAATAATTTAATCTATTAATTATAGATAATGGAAAATGTGGCAGCATCTCTGTGGTTAAAGAAGTGAGCATACTGTCATTGACGGTAGCACAACTGTTGTACACAGCTGGGAAAGGCAGACACATTGGAATATTACTGGTGGTTTAGAATATTTAGAAGCCAGGAGTTCTACTAAGTCTGTTTAATATGCTGAGGGTAGAAATGCTCATTTGCTTTTGCAGAGGAAATAGAGCAAAGATACACCACAGCAGAGAAAGCTAGCAGGACAAAGGAGATACTATTGACTCATTCCAGACTGCCGACTTAGCAGCTCAACTTTGTTTCCTTTTAACTTTTGTAACAGTAGGAGCTCAAAGCTTCTCAGTCTATTTTCTGCACAAATAGAAACACCCAGACTTCAAAAAGTAATATGCTTTGAAGAACCCCAAACCATTAACACATTAAAAACCGTGTGTACTATTAAACAAGGCTTCGTGGTTACTTGAATTTTGCACGAAGTAGATGCTGGTGTTTTGGTAGTAATTTTTACACTGCTGCATTCTGGCAGACAATTCTTGACAAATATCAATTTGTAAAGCACTTTTTGTTGGTTTTAGTGTGGTACAGTTTTATTGACTTTGCAGTGGGTAAGTATTGCTTCAATATTTTCACAGGCTGAGTAAACCCCACGACACTTTTTCCCAACTCAGTAGCACATGGCAACAAGTTTCTAACCCTATAACATTACACTTGTAACACCGGGGAAAGCACATGATGTTTGATATTTCGATTGATATTTCGATTTTGTCCTCGGTACTGAAGTCTATATACCTAAAAAAAAAATTATTGTCCACTTTGGACAACGGAGTGTCCAGGGCCATCGATATGACAGCTTCTACGCTGACGGTGTCCCTGTCCCAAAGTCCCATCAGGACCGTGCTCCCCGGTGAGAGACCGGCCCCCGCGCCCCCGCTGTAACTTCACAGACCCGCCAGGCTTGCAAATACACCTCGCCTCTCTCACGAGTTATCCCTTCTGCAGCGTGCGCCTAAAACGTCACACAACGTCACAAACAAACCCATCGGCATCGCGTAAGCCACGCCGCTGCTGGAGCGTGTGAGTTGGATTTGACTTTGGATGCGCCCGGCCCCGGGCCCGGGGGGCCCCGCAGCCCCTCCGCCCCCTCGGCCGCGCCCCGCGGAGCCGCTGCCGGCGCCGGTGCCGCGGGGCGGGGGCCGGGCCGGGCGGGGCGCCCCTGCTCAGCCGCGGCGGCGGGGCCGCGCCCCCCCGTTGGCGCGGCGGGCTGTCACTCAGGCGACGTCACAATACGCCTGTGTGAGCGCTGTAAACACTCGGGCGGGCGTGTGTGTGTGTGCGAGTGACGCGGGGGCGCGCCTCCCCGCCCCCCAGCTCCCCCCCGCCGCCCCCAGGGTGGCACCGAGCCGGCCGGGGGGGCGTGAGGCGCGCCCCCGGTTGTTTCCCTGCGCGCATGGTAGCGGCACGAAAGGTAGCATCACTGGAGCAGGGGATGATGTAATTCTCCCTCCGGCCAGTGACTGCCTGCGCTTGCACCGATCCGACTTGCAAACCGGAGGGGGGGTGGTTTTTTTACGCGTGATCGTATCAGCATCTCCTGACGGCGCACCCCCCCCCCCCCCCCCAACGCCGCTTTAAACCCCGCTCCGCTCATCCCTCCCCTCCCGGGGGCACGGAAGAGGGATGGGGCTGGGGGAGGAGGGGAGCCCCGCGCCGTGTGTGCAGGGTAAACACGCCAGTGAGCGCCGCGCCGAGCGGTAAACAAGTCTGAGGTGCCCTCCGCCGCACGGCAACTTGCTGCGGGCGGGGTGTCCCCCCCGCACACACACACGCACGCACGCACACTCACTTCCCCCTAACAAAAGCCCGTTTAATATTAATATTAACAAAAGCGTCAGCTTTTGTTCGGCGGGCGGCAGCCGCCGTCCCCTCTCCCGATCACCTTATTTCACCGGCGGCCCCCCCGGCCAAATCCACGAGTCCCCTACGCCCCGTTCCCCCTGCGCGCATCCCCGCTCGCTCCGCGGCGCTGTCCCCTCACCGCCTCCGAAGCTCCCCCCACTTCCCCGGAGCTCCTGGTCCCTGCTGCCCGCTCTCTGGGGCAGCAGGCAGGTAGGCGAGCGGCCCCCCCCCCCCAGTTCCCGAAAAGGCAGTAGCTAAATGGCACTTACTGTCAAGAGAGAGGGCGAGGGAGGAAGCTCTTCTCTCGGTGCAAAAGCAAAATAGCCGCTCGCAGGACGTTGCCAGCTTAGGAGGCAGCAAGAGAAAATAAAAAAGATCTTCCAGTAGAGAGGGGGGGAGAGGGAGGGAAGGAGAGAGAGGGAGGAAGGGAGGAGGAGGATTCGCCTTTTAACCAGAGAAAAATAAAATCAAAAAATAACCTCGTGTGTGTCCCCCCCCCGGTTGCCTTTTTTGTGCAGTTTCAGCAAAGCTGCGAGGAAGTTGGTCCTTTTGTTCCACTATTTATAGATTGCGTCAACATTGCGAAAAGGAGAAGGCGGAGCGGTGGCACTTACTCCTCGCCGAGGGGTGGTGGGGGAAGATATCGGGGTGGAGGGGCGGGGCGGGGCGGGGGGAGACGGGACGTGCAAGCCCGGCGAGTACAGGCGACTTCAGCCCTCTCCCCCACCCGCCGCCGCCGCCGCGACCACGGGAAGAGCCGGGCGGTGCAGCCGCGGCGGCGGCGGGGAGAACCGCGCCGCTTCCCCGCCCGGCTGCCGCCGCACAGCACCGCCCCGCGGGCGGCGAGGCGAGGCGCGCCGAGCCGAGCGGCGGGGCCACGGGGAGGGGGGGACCCGCCGCTCGGTTGGGCGCTGATCGGCTCGCCGGTAGCCTCCGTCTCCCGGCAGAACCTGTTGCGAGCCCCTCGGCTGGGAGCTCCGAGGGCAGGTGCACGCACCACTCGGCTCCGTTTTCTTTACGAGGTAGCGCCGAGGGCTGAATCTGGGGAGCGAAGGGGAAAACATTTTAAAACCTCGGGGTCTGAAACTTAACTATTTTCACCGCCACCGAAGAAGAAGCGGGGGGAGGGGGCACAGAGAAGGTGGGGGGAGAGAGAAGGAGAGCCGCCGCTTTCCTGGCCGAAGGCCAATGTTTCTAAACTGAATGTAAACAAAGAAAACTGCAAACACCAGAGGAGGGCCTTCCACCGCCGCCGAGGCTGGGGGGACGTGTTCCCAAAGGGGTGCCGAGCTTTGCCCACGCCTCGTTTCCCTCCGGGTCCTGAACGCCCACGGTCACCCCGGCCACCGCCCTCGGGTGCCGCGGGACGGGGGGAACTTTCTGCCGGCGGGGACGGCGCAGGGTAGCAAGCCTGGAAAAAAACCAAAACAAGTGTGCTCCTTTTTGTTGTTGTTTTGTTTGTTTCCTTTCAGCTTGTTTTTTTGGGGTGTGGGTTTTTGTTGTTGTCGCTGTTGCTGTTTTGTTTGTTAGTTTGTTGGTTTGGTGGTGGTTTTTTGGCTTTTTTTTTTTTTTTTTGAGAGCGAGGGCTCGTCCGTCCCGCCCCGGGAGGCAGAGCCGCGGTGCCCCGGGCGGGCGGAGGCCGGGACCGAGCTTGTCCGAGCCTGCCGAGCGCTCCTGGCTCCAGCCTCGGGGCTCCCTGGAACTGCTGATGCTGTTACTTGTAACATGCTCGGGGAAACATCCACGGGGCTCCCGCTCGGTTGAGCAAATCTTTCTATACTTAGAAGGGAAAGCCCTTCCTTGCTATCACACAGGCCGGTGAGTTGTCATTGCGGGGTTAAAGAGGAGCTGGAGGGAAGGAGGAAGGCTGAAGACGTGCGTGACCGTGACATCGGCTCTGCGATCGCCCTAAAAATACCTCTGATGGACCCGCGGGCGATCCTTGCCCAGCAGAAACACAACCGTCGAACAGGGCGAGGTTTAGGGGTTTTTGTCCCGCTCCTTGTTTTTCGTGAGTTCTATGGGCGGATGAGTTTTCTTCTTAGGCTTCGGACAACAGATGCCTTGGCGATGGGGGAGAGTGCTATTCCCTCGGAACTCTCCCCCTCCTGCTCCGCCCAACCCACGCACGGTCCTTGCTCGTGGTGGAGCTCCCTGCGGAGCGGGGAGCGCAGGTAATGCCCGAGGAAAGCTCAGAGCGACTAAAATAAACTCCGTTAGTGTGGTGCCTTTCTTGAAGCGTCCCCTCAATGCCCGGCTTTCCTCTCCTCAACTACCTCGCCGCCAGATCTCCGTCCCACATCGCTGCTCTTGCGACAGAACACGGTGCTTGCTCATCTTCCGTGGGCTCACCGTGGGGACTGCGGCTAGTCTTTACTCCTTCTGCTGTGGTTGCAGAAAAAAAAAAAAAAAAAAAAAAAAGGGAAAGGGGAAAGAAAAAAAATTAACGAAAATTATGTAGTTCGAAGACGGATGGTGTTGAGTGTCAGATTGTTTTTTTGCGTGCAAAATCCCTGGCACAAGTGAGCTCTTTAAACAGCCTTTTAACTGTTGTGTAAAAATTGACTGGTAGTGGAAAGTAGTAAATAGTGGAAATAAAGGATAGATCCAAACTGTGAACCGTGAATAAACCTTATTGGAAAGAGTTGAAGTGAGCAGAAAGTAGGTAGGCAATTCTCTCGCTTCTCTTCTGAAAAAAGAGTGCGACGCGTTGGCACTTTTTTTTTTTTCCTTTTTTCTTTTTTTTTTTTTTTTTTTTTTTTTTTTTTTTACATGCTGAGAGAAAAGAGCAAAGAAGGAAAAATAGCGTTGTGGTGAAAATGGGATGATAAAAGCGAGATGTAAAAGGCATAAGTACCGACGTGGGCATGCCCGCCCCGGGCGCTGCCCCGCCGCAGCCCGGTGGCTCGGAGCCGGCGGCTGAGCTTCAGCAGAAGCCACGGCGTTCAGAAATGTTGCAACAGCACTTTGCAAGTCTCTAAAGAAAAGCTGAATTGTTGGAACTTAGGTAACTTAAGGAAACTCGTTATGACCTACATTGCTGTTCTGAGTCAGCAGCTGCAGCCCCAGCCCCGGCGGGTCCCGCCGCCGCCGCGCACCCCGCACCCCTTGGGCGGAGCCGCCCCCCCGCCGCCGCCCGGGCTCGCTGCTTCCCGGGTTTACAAACAAACTCGCCTGGATCGAGACGGTTTCACTTCTGCTCTAAGGAATGCCTCCGCTGCTTTTTTTTTTTTTTTTTTTTTTTTTTTCCTCCTCCCAGGTTTGCGGACAGAGCAGCTTGACTGCCTCAGCGCCGGTTTACAGGCTGGTTTTTGAGGGGGAAGGAGTTTAAGCAGAGGACAAGGTCTTTTCCCAAGTTTTTAAGAGCTGTACTTTATATCGCGAAGGGATAGTCATTGTTTTCTCCACCGAGAAATAGATGCCTTATAGGGAAAAGTTCCTACATTTTGCACACTGCTTGCTCTTACGATAGAGAAAGAAACTCTGAAGTTCCAATCAAAAACTTACCAAACAACTTTCCATATTTCTTCTGTAATGTAAAGTAAAAGTAGCAACGATTAAACTCCAAATGTCCACACTGTCAACTTTCTCAGTTGAATCCAGTTTGCAGCGAGCTCGGGCAGTTGCGCCGAGCGTTTGTTAAACGCACGGTCAGCGCCAGGGGAAGAGCCCTGAATGTTTTAACATCTTGATTAAAGTAATCTGTGGGCGAAGATACCGCATCACCCCGGCCAGGCGAGGGACGGGGAAAATCATCCAGTCAGCTTTCTTCGATATTCGAAATGACGAAAGACTCGAGATGAAATGACCTCAGAAAACTCCGCCTTTGGAAAGCCGCGCTTGCCGCCTCTCCCTTGCCCCCCGCCGTTCCCCCTCAATTCTCACTTTTTGTTTATCGACACGTCGTTGCCACCAGCAGGAGAACTGAAAAGATAAAACTTAGCTCCAAACGCCTTGGTTTTCCGGTTGGGCTTTTATCGGGTTTGCCCACCGCTTCGAGCGCTGCTTTTGGTATCATTGTCATTATTACTGATATATTTTTATAAACTTTTAGGGTTTTATTGGTCGAGTATGGCAACTTACTGTATTTAATAATAGGACAGAAAAATCTAATTTCCTTTTCTTTATTTATTTTTGAAAAGAAAATCTCACAGCAGTGACAGAGACTTGATTCGATGCTCTTTAGTAAAAACATGTAGCAACTGTGAGTTTCTTGCAACAGTGGTAGTTCAGCGTCTCCTCTTAAGAAACCAGCGAAATTTGGAGGCAGAGGCTGAAAGCAGCTCCCCTCGCCCCTGAGCAGGGAGGGGGGCAGAAAAATGCCTCCTGCGGTTTTGGGTGTCAGGAAAGAGTTGTTTCTCGGTTTGGTGGTGGCACCTCCCCAAGCCCCGTTTCCCAGCGGATTCCCAGTTTGCAGCTGGACACGGGGATACGTCCCTGCTGCCTCACCGTGGGGACGAGCCGCTGTCGCTCAGCCACCTCCGGCTCTGCGCTCGGCGGGTGCTGCCAACCACCCCCAAATAAAGTCAACGCCTTCGCCTGCCTGATCTTTATTTTTTCAAAGAACCCCCAAAATTCCCCCGTGGTGTCATGGAAAGAGAGAGCTCTTCTTGCTCATAAGCCCCAAATGTCAAAGGCAAAGGAGAGAAGATATTTGCCCTTAAGGGAGGAAAAATTGAAAGAAAGACCCAAACCGAAAAAATCAAAAATCCAAGCCCAACAATAAAAGCCCCAGATATAGCTGGGGAGGAGAGAGAAGTGAGGGAAGAGGCAGTGAGAAGGGGGGGCTTCAGCTGTGCCGGGGCTGACACGGTGCGTCTGCACTTCCAGCGAAGCAGGAGCGACTCCGGCATCCCGCTTTCCTCCTCGGCGGTTTTCTTGGGCATTCTGCGGGAGCACCGAGGTTTCCCCCGGGCTGCACTCCCCGGGCTCTGCGAGGCACTCCAGGACCCCGTGCCCTCCCCTTGCCCCTCGCTCAAACGCCTCCGGAGGGCTTGGGCAGCCCCGCAGCGGGACGAGGGCGGGCGGCGGAGCCCCCTCCTCTCCCCCAGATCGCTCTCCGTAAGGTTAAGCCCCCAGAACGGGCTGGAAAGGCGAGATTTTGGGAAACCTGTGGAGAGAATGGACGTGATCTGCGTGTTGAAGCGAAGCTGAAGGATCAGTAACCCGCAGTTAACACCGGTCACTTCTACCGAGATTTTTGGGGCACTCAAAATTTTTTTTTTGTCTGATCTTTTTTTTTTTTTTTTGTTTTTTGGGTGTGTCTAGACCCGCGTATTTTCTTAATAATTTTTCAGACACCGTTGTCGATGTCCAGCGTGTGTGACCAGGTTGTTAAAGACTAGGCGATTTTTGTTCATACAAACTGGATCCCTGCAAGGTTTAATTTAACCCCGTGCGGCTCATCACGTTTCTTTTACCGAAAAAAGTACCTTTCTGGAGAGCCCGCCGTCAGCTCGGTACTGCTCTCCATTGCGGGACCGAGAAGGTACGATGCAATGTATGCAAAGGGACTGTAGCCTTTCAGGATGTTACTGAGGTTAAATCAAAGTCCCGGGACAGTAAGAGCAAAAACCTGGTAGCCGTCCAAGAACAAAATCGTTGTTTTCAATTGAGTCGAGGTTTGGTGTGGGTTGTTTGTTTTTGGTTTTTTTTCTCCCCTCCTTTCTTCTTTTTCTTTCCTAGTGTAGTGGAAAGTGTCTTTGTTCTTTGTAAATTAGTGGGGTCTTTAACACGTTCTCGTCACGATTGGGACTATATATACCACAAAAAATGACAGCGTTTAGCAAAAGAAATGCAGTAACCTGGGTTTGGGTGGCCAGTGTCCCAGCGAGCACTTGCCTTTTCCAATTTTTTTTCTTTTATTTTCCTTTTTATTTATTTATTTATTTTTAAATCTTCCGTGATTTCAGAACTGTGGCCAGGAGCAGGGGGTGTAATTTCATAAATGTCCCCCATGGCATCCCAGCCGCCTCTGGCTGCAGGGGGACTGCCGGGCACCGGGACCACGGGCATGGGGACATCACTTCTTCCTTCCGCAAGCGTTCACCTTCTCGCTCCTTTTCGTTCCCCATTACAAAGATTTCTCTGATGATAACAAGATATCTGTGTGACGGCTCGCTTTCGTGCCAGGCTCAACATCTTGCTCATCCTCTCGATGCCAGCTTTCTCAGCGTCCCGTTTTCGAATACCCTTTTCCGCAGAGATGTCCCCAAGCTTATATTTTGTGTGTCCCCCGTCCCTCTCCTCCCCAGTGGCGCTGAGGCGGGGTTTCGTCTCTTGTCAAACTTTGCGCTGACTTGGGTGTAAATTCAGGATTATGTAATTTAAAATCTCGTCGTAAAAATACCAAATGCAAATACTCGGCACCTTGGGTGTCTGGTGGTACTTTTATTTCTCCTGACACATC
Source organism: Melospiza georgiana (assembly GCF_028018845.1). Classification (NCBI taxonomy): domain Eukaryota; kingdom Metazoa; phylum Chordata; class Aves; order Passeriformes; family Passerellidae; genus Melospiza; species Melospiza georgiana. The sequence goes on from NC_080431.1 coordinate 54,812,003, forward strand.
AGGAGTTATTTAACATGTAGAGAAAAGCAAGGGATCACATCTTTTTAGCAGAAAGATATACGGTGCAATTAAGGAAAGAAGTTCAGAGTCGGGGAAAGCTGGAATGCCGTTATTAAAAAAAAAATCAAAAAAGCAGCAGCAACTGTTTAGGGTTCCTTCCCTCTCCCCCCCCCCCCCCCCATCAAAATGTGACCTTTTGGAGTTGAATTAGCTGCTGCTTCTGAGTTATTTACTCGTTCGGGGAAGACGCCGAGCTGCTGAGGGACACAATTGTGGTCCCGGGGCAGTTCCCAGTGAGGCGGTGGTGGAGCCAGGGGCCGGGGGGTCCTGGCACTGCAGCCGTCCTTACCGTCACCTCCTGGTCAGGCGAAGCGAGGCGAAGAGCAGCTGCCAGCCTGCTGCAGATCTGATCCCCAGGCTGGTTTTGGCTTCCGGGGAAAAGAGTGGCTTCTATAAAATGTTCAAATTGCTCGGATGGAAACTTTCCGGTGTGTTGGAAATGTGTAAAAACAGAAACGACAATGACACTGCTTCGAAAAGTAACTTCTGACTCTCCGAAAAGCCTTCAGGACCTGCTAGTGAACGACAGTCATTTCCATACCGCTCCGCTGAAACTGAAACGTGTATGCTTGGGGAGTTTTAGACTTTCCTTTTCCATCACCTCTGGAGAGTGGGGGAGTCCTTTATCACCGCCTGTCCTGCCATCCATGCTACGGGGCGCCTTGTCCATTTCCCGCGGTTTCCCAGAGGGGCAGCGGGGTCTCCCTGCGGCGGGGTTCAGTTTCCCCGCTCCCCCCTTGGCCCCTTTGGCTGGTCTGTGCAGGACAGAGGGATGGCAGCACCGCCACCGCCACTCGCTGCCACCTGCCCTGCGCGCCCCGGCCGGGGACAGTGGTTCTGCAGCTACTTCCGAATGATTAATGTTTTGTGGTTTCCCCTCTCCCCCCCACTCTCCCTAAATATTTTTTTGTTTTTTATCTTATTGTTTCTCTGCACCAGCCTGTTATCTTTTCTCGCAGACACTCGAGCCAGTGAAGGCAGTGGGCGTGCAGGCAGCTGCGGCAGCCCGGAGATCTCCCTTTTCTCCCGCTCTGCTCTGAACATCGCCGTTAACGCGCTGGCAGTGCTGGCGATCCGGCTCCAGCTGCTGCTGCTATTGCTGGTCAGTATTTACCACCACACCGTCGTTTATCTCCCGCGTTCAGCTTACTGTTTTTATTTCCGGGAAGAAAAAAAAGAAAAAAAAATAGGAAAAAAACCCCAATATCTTCGGCCATTTTCTGCAAACTTGACACCCCGAGTTGCGGGTTTGTCCGTGCTCGGACTTTCCTGGGGAGCTGAAGTGTTGCTAAGCATAGTAACTGCAAACACCACAGCAAAGCAGAGTATGGGTCCCATTGGCAAAACCCCCGGCTCCTTTTCCCGTGCTTGTCTCTCTAACAGTGTCCATGTGCTATCCCGGGGCACGATTAACAGTTCCCGCGGCCCTGGAACTGTCACCGGGGGCTGCACTCGCTAAGTCCTTCCATTTTGTGCCGCCAGGCTGGTGCACGGGGGACGAGCTTCGCCCTAGGGCATTCCGGGGGACAGGTGGGATGGGTACCCGCAGAGAAGCTGCGGCAGTGCCGGCACAGTTGTGGCACTGTGTTGGGACAGTTCACGACAGTTCACTGGGAAAGTCTGGGACAGCGCTGGGACAGTCTGTGACTATGGTCGGGTACAGTACTGGAACAGTTCTGGTAGTGCTGGGACATCCTGGAACGGTGCTGGGACAAAGCTGGGTCAGACTGGAACTGCCCTGGCACCGGTCGAGACAGTACTGGAACATCTGGGACAGTGCTGGTGCAGTCTGGAACTGCCTTGGGACGGTCCAGGCACAGACTGGACAGGGCTGGAATAGCGCTGGAACAGTTCGGACCGTGCTGGTACCTCCTGGGACGGTGCCGGGACAGCCGGAGCCCTCCGTGCTGCCAGAGGGCAGCGCCGGCAGGCGCCGGGTCGGGCGGAGGCCGAGGCGGGCAGGACGTGCGGGGAGGAGGGAGCTGCCCGTGGCAGCCCGGAGGGGCTGAGCCTCGGCCTCGCTTTCTGCCGCTCGCCGCGGAGACCGCCCCGGACACTCGCGGCTCGGCCCCGGCCCGGCCCGGCCCCTCTGCGGCCGCGGCCAAGGCTCCGTGCGGGGAAGGGCTGGCGGCTGAGCCCGCCCCGGGCTCCCCGCTCAGCTCGCCCAGGGCTCGCTACAGCTGGCCGCCGCCTCTCCCCGGGCTCTCCGGTAACACGAGGTTGCCGAGATGCGGCGTTCAAAAAGCGTCCCCATCTCCTCCCTGTAAAAGCACATAGTTAGCCCAAAGCTCGAAAAGGCTGTTGATAACATCAATCCCTCCAGGCATCTGTACAGCTGCACCAATACACCTTGTGGTTTCCCCGCTTGTTCGATTTTTCCTTTGCCCCCCTCCCCCGTGGAGACCCCCGGCCGCCGCCCGCCCTTGCGGTCACCCGGGTGGCACCGCCGGCCATCCCGCCTCCAGGGCGGTGCAGATGGGCCCCGACACTCCTCCACTGAAACGGCAAATCATCCCCCCTCTCAAAAGCTAGTGGCTCTGAAAAGATGTCGTCTTCATTATTTTTGCTTAGAGATGCAAAATACAGTTTTTTCCTTGGCCATAAGAATTTAGCGGACCAAATTCATTAAAGAGGTCTGCGTTCTCCAATCCCGTGGGACAATTTTAATCGATGGTGAAATGTTGTTTGACTTGGCAGTGTAACAGTGGGGATTTGACTCATCAAGATGTAAATTAAGAGTGAACAGAGAGAAAATGTTTCCCTGCATACATCTGAATGTATATTTCCTCCTTTTAATAGATTAATTAATATTATCTCTCAGTCATAAATTAATAAGTGTTCTAGAGTGAACTGAAGGAAGAGTAACCAAAATGATTAGTGTAATAAATGGCTGATGTATGGAGAAACCTTCAGTATCTCTACTGTACATCTGCTTAGATAGAAATGAAAGTATTTGGGTGATGAAATGCGTGTGCTTGTGGCTTTGGAGATTTGCAATGTGCAAATGTAATAGTACTGCTCCTGCTGAAGTGCTCACCCATACTAGCAATGCTCAGTGCTTCAGGACGGTGCTAGGTGCTGGTCTAGAATTCAAACTAGTTTTGAATTGTTGCTTCAAGGTATGCAAACTCCAGAGAGAAATGAGATTCCAGCAGCTTCACATGTCTGGCCTGTTGTATTACCTGACTCTTTGTGCTTTAATGTGCAACTGTGTATTTATCACTCTTCTGAGAGTCCAGATTTTCTCATGGATTGCACAGCAAATTGAAACACTTGATTTGGAAATGTGTATCCTACCTTAGATGCCAGATCCCTGATCTGTCAGTATCTAGCTAAATGTAAAAATTTTAAGATGTTATATGAAAAGGAAGTCTTGTCAGTCTAAAATGGTATTCAGAAAGAATTTGCTAATCAAAAGCTAGTTATCTAGTTTTGGTAAATATGGCTTGGCTTTTTTTGTCTTTTTTTCTTTTTTTTTTACAGGTCATGTGAGTGGCTCAGCAATGTGTGACACTACAAAAACTGTAAGTTAACACAATCAACACATGGTTTACACACAACCATTTCTGGTACACATTGGCTATCTGTAATACAGATCTCAGAAAACAGACCAGCAACACCTAGTTCACTTCCCAGAAGTATATTTATGTCAGAAACTTTAGTAAAGTTTTCCACATGAGACTCTTATTCACCTGAGAGCATCTTGAATTGTTTGGTGCTTGGGTAACTCACATGGGACCATAGGCCTGGATCCCCAAAGATCCTCTGGGGTCCTTGGGCATCTGACTCCTGTTTAAATATTTTTTGCTGGGCAGTAGGAGGTAAGTATCTGAATAGCTTTAGATTCTGAGCCTCATTTTTTTCTTAGGCATTACATCAGAGGTCTCTAATTGTACCTGTAAATGTGCACTTGCTAGAAAATAACCTTGGACAAGAATATCCTACTTCTAATGAACAGATTTCAGCTCTTCTGCTCTAGTGGCCTGCACTGCACTGCACTGAGTTCCATTTTGTAATTGGCAGGAGGTGAGAGAGTATTTCATCAGTAAATCTCTTTGCTCTTGAGAACAGGAGAATAGCATAAGTCTGTTGAAAAGGATCCTCTAGGATTAATTCCATACATCTCAATTTGGAAGGAAAAAAACCCCCTCAGAAACAGTGGAAGAAAGTATGGGAGGAAGTGAAAAACAATCAGTGCAAGAGCGCAGCAAGAATGAGAAAAGGGAGGCATATGTTTCAGATATCCAGGGGCATATATAAATCAATATATAGCTAGACAACTTACATAATGGTCTCAAAGCTTGTATTATAAATAGGAGAATAGAGAGACTCATTTCTGGGGGACATTCTCCTGAATAAGGTAAATGGAAGTTTTGTGCTTAAGAGAAGCTAGTTCTAGCTGCAGCAGAACCATTCACTAATGGAGTGCCACTCAGAAGGACTTATCTGAGAGCAGTTATTATGTCTTTATAACAATAATTTTGAGGAAGAAATGAATTTCCATTTTTGTAATTAAAATAGTTTTATTGTATTTTTTCTTTTTTCTAAATTTGAATGGCTACTGCAGAACAGGTATGGTACATACCATATGTCTGACTGATTGGCCTATCTCTACATCCCAGCTGCTTGCCTACCTCACGCTAAGTTTGAATGAAGTAATGGGTCTTATGTTGTCTCCCAAAACTCAGCAGATTGTGAGTCAGTCAAGGGATTCCTGTCAGGCACGAAGGATGCACAGGAGCCTTCCCATAACAAAGGATTCTAGCCCAGAAGCTCTCACCAAGGAACTGTAGTTCACAGTACTCTGTCTGAATGTGTTTTATCATGCAGAAGGCAATTACATGAAGATAGTTTAAAATATATGGGTTATTAATATCACATGGCTATGCACACTAGTTGTATTGGCTGACTGAAGAAACAAGACCAGGCCAATTAGCAGAATTTATTTTTTTTAACACTAGCCTTGAATGTTGTCCCGCCAGGATCATTGCCCTCTCAGAGCTCTCTAGAACACATAAGTGCACTTTCCACCTTACTATGAAAGGCATCTACTTGGAAAGTTTGTGATTGTCTCTACTCCTTCCTTTTGGAGCCCTAGGTCTCTGAGGAAGGAAAATAAGCATGTCATATGAAAACCCCCTAAAGTTTGTGCTTGATATTTTAACTTCCCTTTGCAAGGCAGCTGCTGCTTTTGCACGTGTGGGAATCTGGTGAGCCGGACAATCTTAGGCTGAGGATTTCTATTCACTAGGGATTAGCTGAACTGTTTTCCTAAATCAGTCACCAGATCTGGATTCCAAATTAACAAAGTGGTGCTGAGCAATAATGTAGACTGTAGGTAGCAGCTGTGCAAATTTATTCACTGAAAGCATTATAAAAGCAGGCTGTCTAACTGCCTTAGCTTTAGTGCGGTGAACTCTGAGCAGTAGCGAACTTACTGAATTTATAACAAGTAAAAAGCTCAGGTTCATTCAGCCCCAAGGTTGCTGAATGAGAAATGCTGGTCTTTGCACAATTACTCTAAATACAACTGCTCCCAGCAAAAAGTTTAGAAGATGCAGAATGACTGCATCCTGGAAAATAGAGGTAAAAGGGAACCCAGAGATTGTTGAACTTCTCCCTATGGCCTGATGATCTGCTACCCTTTGTATTTTCCATTTGTCTAGCCTGTTCCTAAAGATATCCATGGATGGAGATTTTACACACTCCTCATGCAATCGATGCCGGTGTTTAACCACCCCTCCTGCTGGAAGTGTTTCCTTGGCACGTCTTCTGCAGTCATCTGTGGAATAAACCGTGCCAGTCCTTTTGCATTTTCTTCACTGGTGTGCTATTTTTTTTTACTTCTCACAATTCTCTTTCTTTTCTGAACTCTGTCCAATTTCTCTTTCACTGTATCTCAGATTAGACTCAGTATTCCATCTAGGACCATGCCACAATTCAAGTCTCCCAAGGCTATCTTATTCTTTACTCTTCCTATCCCACTGTGGGGTTTACTCTTCTTAAATATATTTTTTATTGCAACAGCACTGTTGAGTCAACCCTGGCTGTGCTCTGCTAACTCCTTTCTATGGGGCTGTTGTTTTACCACTTCTTGCCTAGACTTTATTTGTGTTGTGTGAAAGTGCAGGACTTTCCATATGTCCTTACTTAAGTTTGCCACCTATTTTTAAGACTATTTGTCCAACTTGTCAAGATAATCTGAATTTCAGTCCTATTTTCCAGTGAGCTGATGGTCTCTGTGGGATTATCTGCAGTAATGAATGAGCATATTTTATCTTCCTTCATTCAGGTTGTTCATGGAAATATTGATAAGCCCCAAATTTAGCATGGATTCCTGTGGAATTCCACTCTATATATGATTCCCTTTCAATAACTAACCACTGACAAATACTTCTAGTGAATGATTTCCCAGCCAGTTTGTACTCGTTCCATATCAGTTTCCTCTGAACTGTGTTTCTGTGTCTGAGGTAGAATAATAATACATGTCAGTGTCAAAAACAGTCAAGATATGACACCTTCTGCTTCTCCCATCTGTTATCCTGCCACAGAAGGAAACTAGATTCCACGTAGTCTTATCCAGAAAATGCCATACATGCTTAATTCAAGCCTTTATGAGGTCTGGAGCACCGGTTTTCAAACTGTGGCCTCAGGTGAAGGCTGGGCCTTTGAGGGGATGCACCAACCTTCCTGAAATCAGACTGGAGAAGTGGGGCTCACAGGCTGAAGTACATCTGCTGGGTTACTGTGGTGTCACAGTCTCGGCAGTGGGACTGCTAGAGCAATCTCATGTGAGACAATGCCCTTGAGCATTTTCCATCTGTCTTTTCTACAGGTGAGCATGGTTTCTTAAAACACCAGTGCTCGTGCCAAGTAACGTTCAGATGCTATCTGCAGCAAAATAGTTGGAACATTCCAAAAAACCCCACCAACATTGAAATATGACTTTCATTCGGATATGAAATGAAAATGCACAGAAGATGACCTGCAGAGGAGAAGGGGGAGATACAGCTTGCAGCCAGAGGTCTGATACCTGCTGTAATTAACTTGATCATCACTAGCAGGGCATGCCAAGATGAAACAAATATTAGGGAAAACTTGGTACACATTAATGTAGTTTAGAGCTAAACAGTGTGTACCATGTCACATTACACTTCTTTATGGTCAGTAGAGAGAGGTAGGTACTTTGAATATATAACTCATCTAGTCTATTTTAGAGAGGAGATGCACCCATAGATACCCAATTGTGCAGAGCACGATCTGTCAGGTAAGATGTAGACATATGTATTTTATGTGTCTAATGTCAAGTTATGCAGGGTTTTTTTGTTGTCTTGTGTCAGGTGCATAACAAAACACGTCTGTTCTCTCAATTCTTATGGAAAGAGGGGCAATATCTCCACATTTGGAATGTGCCATTAGTTTGAATTTTAGGAAATCTTGATAGCAACAGGGCTCTATTTAAATATGGAATATCTAAATTATCTGATTCTAATACCAAATACTTCTAGTCAGCTGAACAGATCGCTTCTGTCATAGATGCCATCATTCCTCTTGCTGCCTGGTTAAGAACTGCAGGTTTAGATCAAGTCTCTCCTGGCTGAAAAAATCTTAAGAAAGAGGATGGCTTTATGGCTCACATTAGAAATTTCCTGTTAAGAAACTGCCGCTGAGTTATCTATGTGACATGGAAGTTAATCTCAATAGATTAATAATGCAGATTTACTGAATAATAATAAAAACCTGCGCAGATACTTAGAGTGTAAATCCAACATATCGTTCTCTTTGTTTGGTTGATTCAGGTAAGTTTTCTCAAAGTGCCTTGTCTAGACAAATCCTGAGTGTGTCTTTGATCTGCTAACAGAGATAAACTGCCAGTGTTACTGGATCTGTGGATCTGGGTGGCAAGTGTCACTGGTGGAGTTCTAGAGGACAGTGCCTGTCCCAGAGCCACTGGCTTCTACATTGCTACTTGAGGGGTTATAGAAGCAAAATAATGGCACTGGAATTTTAGTGTAATCTGAGAGATCTGATGACTTTTTAAATATATAGGGTCACAGTATTAAATTTGGTAGCATGTTTTCTACTTTTTAAAGCTTGGTATAGAAAGAACCAAAATGCTGAACAGCAGTTTTTAAGGAAGTTTTGCCAAGGCACAGAGAAGAGACATTTTATGTATCCATTTACACCTGTATGTGAAGCATGAGACACCGTTTATGTGTGAAATCTCCCCTGGTCTTCTGTGATGCAAATAAGAATGTTCATCCTGAAACTGAACTGGGAAATTCAATTCAATTCTAAAGTTTGGTAAAAATGCCCAAGAAACAGAAAACAGTAACATGATAATTAATTTCAGGAATTATTCAGGAAGAAGCATAGGCATATGAAGCCACAAATGTAAAAGAACACTTGGCTTTAAAATGCTAATTTCCAAGTCCATACTTCTCCTCCCAAACATCACTTTGTTGGAAGGCACTGTATTATTGCTGTAGGACCCCACAAAAGTGGTGGGTGTATGCTCGGGCCATCGAGAACAAATGACAAAGTAATTTTTCAGCCCTGGAAATAAGGTCATTTAAATATAATGCCAGAAAATTGCCTGAACTCAGTGCAAATGGACAGCATGTTTCTGAGAAGGCAGAGGGTTTTAACAGTTGTAATAGATGATTATGAAATTGCAGTTTTCATGGTGATCCCCCAACCCATCTGTTTTGAGAAGGTCAAAGAGTGAGGTCGTATTTCTGGGTCTGCGAAAACATTATTCTGCAGGGAAGTTGCTGAAGAAAATGAAAGTGATGTTTATATATGACAGAGTCTTCAGAGTTTTCTTTAGGGTCTTTGTTTCAGGGATTTTACAGGGAACTTAAAAAGGTGCAAAAGTAGTGCATGACATTGCATGCTCAGTTTTGTATCTGCAACGTAATGTGTTCATTGTGCTATGTAATTGATGTGGCTGTAAATGTGAGTGTGATTTTTTAGACATAAAAATGATGAAATTGCCCAGTTTATATTTAAAGACTCAACAATAATGTAGTTATGCGCTTCTTTAAATTTGCAAGATTTATACCACCAATCCCTGCCCTGATAAATAGGAAGACTGATGACAGAAGAAATGGAGAAGGTTCAGTTACTCCTCTTCTTTTTTTTGGCTCAGTTTCCAGTGGTAATGTTCTTTCCCACTTCTCTCAAAACTCTGAAATTCAGACAGGGACTGGGGCAGCCATGTCCTTCCCATGGTAAGAAAAGAGTGGGTTCCTAACCACCTGAGGAATCCCAACACAAGCTTGTGGGACCTGATGAGGCGCATCCCAGAGTCCTGAGGAAACTGGTTGATGCAGTTGCCAAACTACTTTCCATTATTCTTGAAAAGTTATGGCTATCCTGTGAGGTCACAAGTGGATGGAAAAAGGGAAACATCCCCCCCAGTTTTAAAGTGGTAAAAAAGAGGATGCTGGCAGTTACCAACCTGCTTTGGACTTCCTAGTATAGGACAAGACCTGTTAGAGTGGGTCCAGAGGAGGGACACAAAAAATCAGAAGGGTGGAAAACCTCTTCTATGTGGAAAGACTGTTGTTCAGTCTGGAGAAGAGAATGCTCTGTATAGAACTCATTGTGGCCTTTCAGTATAGAAAGAGAACTTCTAAGAAACACAGAGGGACTGTAGTGACAGGGAAAAGGGGCAATGGTTTTAAACTGACTAGAGGACAGGTTGAGATTAGACATAAAGAAGAAATTTTTTACTAAAGGCAGTGAGATATTGGCACAGGTTTCCCTGAGAAGCTGTGGATGCACCATCATTGGAAGTGTTCAAGGTCATGTTGCATGGGTCTTGGAGCAACTTGATCTAGTAAGAGAAGCCCTGCTCATGACAGGGAGATCAGACTAGATGGTCTTTGGAGATCCCTTCCCTTCCAAGGGAAGGAAAGGATCTCTGTTTATGTGGCTTAAGAGGGATTTTTTTTTTGTCTGAAGAATAGGCCAGTATTACTGGCTGGTGTTATTTAAAATAATGAGAAAAGACAGAATATTCTAATCCTGGATATGACACAGTGTTGCAGTCAAAGACAAGTCTCTAAAGTGACTTATTATCACAGAACTACAGAAAGCAGTGCTAGAGCAGATAAGCAGATATGAGGTCATCTGCTCCTTCCTTCTGGTCAAGTCACATTAAATATCCTATGTTCTCTGTAACAGATATTTGACTAACCTGCTTTCCAACACCTCCAAGGATGGAGATTGCAGAACCTCTCAAGGTAGTTAAATCCAGTGTTTAAGCATTTTAGAAAACTGTCCTTTTTGACATGTGCAAATTACTCATACAAGCCTGATCCGCAACCTGAGTCTCTTTTGCTGCAAGTTAAGACCATTTTCTGGATCTTGATTTGAAAATGATTGAGGATAACTTATTTTTCTTGACCTTCAGTCATTCTTGTAGCTTTATTTTCCATCTTTCTTCTTGCATTCTTAGATGCAGTATAACCGGTGACAAACAGAATGAAGGATCCCTTCATATGCCTTGTCAGAAGTACATTCCATCATATTATGACAGTTTTGGGTTTTATTAGCAATTGACACTGTTGATTAATCTTCAGTTTATTGATTTTTTTCCTCAGAATTGTTCCTTAGCCCAATATACTCCAAGGTCTGCCCAAGTGCAGAATTTTATTCTCATACCAATAGAATTGTCTCCTATTTTAAGACAATTTCTATTTTCTTTTTTTTTTTTTAGGGCAATTTCATTCATCACTAAGCTAGTCTGGAATATTCACTTATCTGTCAGTGAGAGTTGTGAGGCCTGGGAGAGGTGTTAGACTGTAGATGTCCACAAGTGACTTGAGAGTCTAAATGATCTTTGTAGTCATATAATCATAGATCACAGAATCATTAAGGTTGGGAAAGACCTGCAAAATCAAGTCCAACAATTAGATTTAATATCACCATGCCCACTAAGCCATATCAGAAAGTGCCACTTCTGGTCATTTTTTGAGCACTTCCAGGGATGGTGACTCCACTACTTCTCTGGGCAGCCTGTTCCAATGCTTAACCTATCTCTCAATGAAGAAATCTTTCCTAATATCCAACCTGAACCTCCCCTGAGGTAGTTAGATTAGTCAATAGAGTCAATGGAGATTAGAGACAATTAATCTCACTCTTATTTAGACATCCACATTTGGTCAGCTGAACAGATCATTCATTTTACCCTTCATCTCTAATTAATGTTAATTCAGTGTAAACATATCAAAGGAAGCCTTTAGGTCTGCTTCAGCTTGGAAGACATTATGAAAAAACATCATAAAGCTCTCATAGAAAGGCATTACAGCAATTTTATAGCTTGAGCAGTAGGAACTGAAAGTAGGAGCCCCAATTACGCCTTTCTTTCTCATTTCTTTGTTCACATGGAATAGCTCTGCCTCTCACCTGCCTACTCCTAGTTTTTAATTATGAAAATATTATGGACGAATCTTGTTATAAGGCAAGATTAAAAGCTTATTTTTCTTTGAGTCTGTTAAATCACAGTATGTATACTTCCTCTACAAGGACTCTATCCAAAGATAAAAAGGAGCTCCAAACTTCACAAATCTTTAGTTTATTGTTCCTTGGCAAAGTCCTAGTGTTTACTTGGATATATTAATTTGGGATAGTTTATTATTACTATAATTCATAGGTACTATATTTTCTTGTCATAGGTGTTTTTCTGAGTTTGTTGTCAAATAAGTAAAATGACTATTAGTCAACTTTATGAAATTCTCAGGCTTTAAGCCATATGTGAAAGGTGTATGACATGATGGACATAATTTTTTCTCTTGAGAAACAGGCCACATTCCTTTCAAATGTGCAGTTTGACATTCTTTGTGAATGCCCAGAGAAGTTTTGGGACTTTAGTCTTTGTGATGTGTAAGACTGTGATGATAATATCACTTCTTAGGTGCATTTGTGCCATAAGGCTCCAAAGTTTTCCTCTTCTGAAATACAGGTGTCTGAGGTGGGATTCTTCTCATCTATTTGTTGATGTCTGCAATGTGAATGTTTGTATCTAAGCACGTCAGCTTAGGAGAGGAGTGGGTATTCTGGGGAGTTATCCAGCTTACCTATTTTTGACATTTACTTTTTGGTGGGAAGAGCCTTGTTAGAAGGGTCTGTTTCTCTCTTCTTGTGTCCTATTAAGGAGTGGGCTGAGGCCACCCACTATCATCAGCTGCACTCAAGACCAGTGTTTCCAGAAGACCGATGCTGTGGCAGCAGGCAGCTGTCACTGAGGCCCACAGAGAAAAGGGGAACAGCTCTGGGCTAGTCTCTGAGTCACCCTCAGATACCAAACACTGAGGCAGTGCATTACAGCTGGCAGGGGAGCTTGAACTCTCAGAAGCAAAAGAATACTAATTTTATTGTCTAGATTTTCAGTATCTTCTCAGTCATTGATTAAACTCTCATCTTCAAAGCACACAATGTCCCAATATTTGGGACACTTTTATAACTACATCTCCCCCTTTGGCCCTGATGGTGTTGATGTCCTTGGATGATATCCCTGGACTAGATTCACTTTAGAAGTGCAAACAAACCCACATTTTCAGGGCAAAAGTGTTCTTTTCATTTGGCCACAGGAAGTATTTTTCATTATAGGTTGTAGTGGAGAACTAGAATCTAGCCAATCTCTCTGGTGCCTTTGTTGTCAGGAAAAAATATCTATCAAAGCCTGTTTAGTGGGAACTTCAGCCAGACACTTATGAGTGCTGATTCTTTGTTATTTTCTCGTTATGTGGTTCCTAAGTTTCTAAAGGTCTTGACATACATTTTCTACCAATAAGAAAAAATGCCTCCTCATGAGATTTAAGTATGTTGCTTTTATTTTTAATGGAGCCATCTTTGAGCATCTGTCATCATGTTCTATAAATCATCCGTCAATGAAATCCACATTTTTAGTAGCCATTACCTCAGCTCAGGGATAAATGACGTTCTAGCTTTCATGTCTAATCCTCCATATTATTTTCAGGTGGATAGGGTAACACTGAGGCCACATCTTAAATTTATTCTAAAGGTGGTTTCAGATTTCTTATTAATCAGTATATCTACTTACCAATATTTTTTCCCATAATCCAGTTCAAAATGCTGATCCTTTGTGAGCGTACTGCCATAGCCAGACAAAGCTCTTCTACAGATCTGTGATGTTCTTTGGTCTTAAACAGCCTTTGTTGTTCAGGATCAAATCTTAAGAAAATGTAGCATCAACTTCAGGCTCGTTCAAAGTGAGTTAATAGACTTCATCAGAGGCACATTTGATGCTATCAGACCCACCAACCCATCCCATGGCATGTACAGCTGGAGCACAAGGCAGTGCCGCGGCCTCTGCTGGCAGAGTTGCAGTAGCTGAGGCTGTAGAGACACGGTGCAGTCATTGATACTCATGTTTACGAAGTGTTACATATGGTAGCCCAATGGCTTGAGGGACACCAATCCTTCAGTCTTTGTAATAATGACTGGCTTTCATTTACTGGTGTGACAGCACTCCTAATGAAACACCCAGAAAGAGCTTCACAGGTGCCAGAACTGGAAGGAAGAAGAGGGGTTGCTTCTGTCACTGTTCTTTGATACATTCTTTGTATAGATCTCCCAGCACCGGCCCTTCTGTTCCAGGGGAGGAATGTTTGTCACGAGAACTGAGAGCTGCTCAATACCATGGTGGTGTCTGTTTATGTGCTTGTGGGGTGGAGAGCAGAGCTGAGCAGGTAATGCACACACCTTGCTGGGGCACATTACAACATTAGAAACATCCGAATTCTTATGCAGGAGAGATTTCTATTTAGAATGGGTCTTACCTGCATAAAGCATCCTGAAGTATCATAGGTACTACAAGGTTATATTATTCCTTATAAGACTCTTGATGTGAAACACTGCACTGTGTCTTTGCCAGGTATTCTCATTGTTATTATTATAAACAGCAAACAAAGTATATTTGATAACATTTTTACTATGGCTCTTTTTCATAGGAATTAGACCTCATTAGAAATCAGAAGCAGGATTTGTTTAGTGTATTGATAAATTATTAAATCCAGTAATACATAGCAAGATAACATGCCAACCCACAGAAATCCTTCAGAGTTGTTATTTTAAACCTGTGTCAACGAACAGTTTATTCTGAAGCATTTCAAATGTGTATGCATATGCATTATATACATATATATTATGTATATATATAGGTAGTGACAAGGCAAGTAGTTTAATACATTTTATGGCTCCAGCCTGGCGTTCTGCATACAGGAACCTGTGTGTGGTCAAGAAGGCTTGCATACTTTTGAACTCTAAGTTGGCCTAATAAAAGATGTCATACTACAGTGCTTGCTTTGTCAATCCTGTTTTGCTGGCTCAAAATGACTTGCAAGATTAATTTTCAATTTTTAACATAAAACCCAAGAAAAAGAAGTGTTTACTTACTGCAAGGAGTTGATTCCCTGTTAATGACCCTGAAGGAGGCTTGTACACAAGATACAGATTGTTGCCAATTTGATGTATATTCATGTTACAGAATATGAAAATGAGAAGTTATACCATCTTGAGGGTTTTGTTTTTATAAGTTAAAAAAGCTTTTAAGTAATCATACTCTGTGTTTGATGGTGGAAATTGGTATGAATGTTTCTGGCAGTGGAATGATGTGATGTGGTTATGCATTTCTGTTTTCACTGCCTGCTCAATATTGGCCTTTTACAAATACAGATTACCATGTCGATGGAAGGAATTTACAGCTTTGGCCCCCTTGTCTCACTCTGTGTTACAGCACCTTTTTTGGTACTTTATGTTGCATATCCTCCCAACTGCATTTTTGTGACAGAAAAAGGAAATGTCTGTGGACTGAGATCCTGAAAATGTGTGAGCTTTATTATTTAATTGAATGAAATGAATATTATTTCCCATTTACCTTGCTTTCCTGCGGGGTGAAATCTTGCTCCTCTGAAACCAGTAGCAAACACTCTGCTGTGTATTAGAGGATGGAGAGTCCATCAGCGATCCCTTACCAGCTAGTGACATGGCATACTGGAAGCTCCGAAAAAAAACCCCTTAATAATAATAATGATGATAATAGAAAGAATACTCTTTCAAAAGTCAAAATTTAGGGCTGTCAAATAAAACCCAAGCTGAATACAAAAGCTGTATGTATGATGAATTTAATGCTGTTAGTTTGGGGGCCTCACAATCCAGATAGAGCTGCAAGATCCATTTGTGTTCTGCAGGCTGTTACACTGCATCCCATACTTACCTCATCTTGTGGGCAAGGAGCTGCTTGCTCTGACTTCATGGAATTGCAGCTGTATTTGTGGAGTGCTCTCGTCCTTTGGCACTGCCTCTTCTGTACATTAATACAGTTTAAATTCACCAGCATTTTCTCTGGAAGCAAACTTCAAAATTTGTCTTTAATCTTGATGCAATGCATATTCAGAGGTTTTTATTTTCCTGGAGTTCAGTTCCAGAGGAAAACATACTTGACTGGTGCTCCCACCAGCCAGCTGTGGTTTATAATGACAAAAATGAACAGCAAGATACTGCAGCAGAAAAAACGGGAGCAGAGAAGTGCAGTCCAGCAGCTTCAGAGATATGATTTTGTTCACTTATAAGGATTCCAAAGTGCTTAACAAACATTATTACAGGCACGATGGGCAGCTCTGGCCATTGTGAAGGTCTTCTAGTGCTTCCTGTTTCAATAGTTTTTAAATTTTATTTTATTTTATTTTATTTTATTTTATTTTATTTTATTTTATTTTATTTTATTTTATTTTATTTTATTTTATTTTATTTTATTTGTTTCATTTATATATTTTAATTTTAATTGCCCAGAGTTCTGCCAATGTGAGTGTATTTAGGCTAGATTTATTTTTATCCACTGCCAGTCTCCAGGTCTTTAAGTTTTTTAATTGAAAAGTAGTTGAACTATTTATAAGAAGAAGGCTTGATTTTTGCTTTTTTAGAAAAATAATAACTGCCTCCTGTGTTTTTGAGCAAAGAGAGGCCTTTCTCTGCTTTGAATCAGGTATGTGCCTTTTGCCATCCTCACAAAACCTTTCAAGTTTGGTCGACTCTTTCAAGACATGGAAAAAACCACAGTTACCAAATATCCCATAGAGGTTTACTAAAGCCTAACAGCAAATATTTCCAGAGATTTCATCTTCTCCACCTCGCACAGCTCCTTCCCACCATCAGACTTTCCATCCACCGTCCTCACAGGATGACTGAACAGTCACTGGCTGGGGGCACCAGAGGCCAAAACTGAGGCAACCCCTGTTGTGCTGTCCCTGGGCGTTCCTTTGAGCTGCAGTGATGCTCTGCAGTGGATCTGGGAGTAGGGAGCCAGTCCCTCCTGAGCTGGAATGCATCTTAGGGCTCCCAAATTTTAGTTTGCATGCTGTTGGGCAGCCTCCAGCATAGTTTCTCTTTGCTGCTAGCCTGCACGCACACAGAGAGTTGGACAACTTCAACAAGTCCCTGAGCAGCCACATGTAATGGTGAAATGAGTCCTGCTTTGAGCAGGGGATGGGAATAGAAAACATCCCGAGAGTCCTTCCCAGTCTGAGTGAGTCCACGGTCCTGTGACTCTTTACTGACCATTTCTCCACTAGTGTGTGTATTCCTAAAGACAGCATTCTAGTTGATGGGTTTCTGTAGGTATGGTGCACACAGTGGAAATACTATTTATTACTTTATTTTTAAAAGCAAGTGTATTCAAAATGCCTCATTAAGATAATATTCAAGATGCATGGACAGGTATCCTAAAATTAAGATTAAAAAAATGATCTCTGCAACCTCAGTATGCTTCCAACATGTGTTTGTGTGGAAACACTGACTCTAGTTTTGTGATTGTGCTGTGTTTTCACTCACATGGCTTCATCTCTGTATCTAGCATGGATCTGCTCTGGAAATGGAGCAGCACCAAGAAGGATTGGTGGATGCAGAACTCCAGCTCATATGTTGAGAAGGTGCAAGGTATTTTCTGATTGAAACAGGGCATGGTAGAAAAAGAAAACAAGATCTCCAGGTTTAGGTATTTGAAGTTTGTTCTGGAGAGCTGGACAGTATCCTTGCCTCTTCTGCTGTCTTCCTGTGTGGTAATGGGCAGACATTTCCCCAGTGGTTAATTGCCAAAAGACCATTTCTGCTTGTTCCAGTAGTATTTGGAACATGATGACTGTGCAAATGTCGTCCTGCAATCACAACTCTTTCTTTGGTAATGTCATCTATGATGTTCCATCTAATAAAGCCTTCATCAAGTTAGGTTAGGTAATTATTACTTCCTTATATCTGTTTATCATCTAATGTTCACCTTCTTTTTTATATTTCTACTTTATACTTATAAATATTTATAAACAATTATTTATCAATGAATTGGGCAAACTATCTTGAAAATCTCTGAAATTCACTGAAATATTCAGGCAGCATATGAGATTGTTTTTCAGACCTCAGCAGGATTAATTAGATCCTGCAGTTTATTCATTTGCACTGTAGTCAATTGGAGTCTTACTTGTGGAAAGTCTGCAAGACCAAAAATTATGCCCAATGGGCACATAGCTCTATAGTAGAAAATGTCAGCCCCAGATGGTAGTATTTCTGACTTCTCATCCATTAGACTCTCTCTACTCCCACACTTTTTCTCTCTTTCTCAATCAGCTTTTCTTGCATTTTTATGTGAGTGGGTTTTTTTTTTTAATGGTTCTTAGAACTTAATGTATATATGATACATGTTTTCATTTACAGATCACTGAAATAGATAGGCAGATAAATAGATATGGTTTTCTGAGCTTGTGAAATATGTAGCATAATATAAAACCCTCTTCTAAGTCTGCTTTGTCAAATTTTTCAAATGATATTTTTAAAATTATATTTCTGGAGTATATTTTCAGCATTTCTTATTGTTGTTCTTAATCTGTGTTTGACAGTCGCTTAATCTGTCTGAAATAACCTGAATGAATAGCAGTATTTAAAAAATATGGCTTCAGGGACTCCTCAGGAGGTTTCTTTGTAAGTGTACATTTACTAGTTCATCTGTAAATTTATTTTATGAGGTGTTTAAACCTCAAGAAAACTGAAAAGCATAATATTAAAGCCTGGTTTACATCTACTGAAGTCAATGGGAACTTTGCAATTGACTTTAATGGTAGCCTATGCCCTTTAATTACGAAAGTGGCAAGGATGATATACACAAAACCACAAGGAGAATTTTTTGTTTCATCATATCCTAATTCTGTTTGCAGATGCATTTGTGAAGTACAATGTGGTTCATTCTTGAATTAAACAGTTCAGTGTTTGGACCTAATTCTGAACCATGCTGACATTTTAGGTTGTGTTTTCCTTCTGGACAGATTGCAGACTACTCATTTTCTCTGGGGTTCATGGAGGTGACAAGGTAAGAAATCCAGCTAAATGTTCAAATTTTCAAAAGGCTTTTGAAAATTACACTTTTGGTTTTGATCTTACATCTGCACTATGGTGTGAGTAATGGAAGAAGTTGATGAAGCAGTTTTCTTTGTAATTGTTTTGTTTTTTTCATGTGATCCATTTTGACAAGGTTTGTGGAAATGCATGTAATATCTGTAGCACAAGTGTACATGTTTTCCCTGAAGGTTCACTGCAGTGTAGTAGAAAGTTTCCACCACGCTATTGTAATTCCAGGCATCATTTTTTTATCATGTTAGTGAAAGTGAGTGAGAGTACCCCACAACAAAAAAAAGACTCACAGAATTCAGCTTTTTTTTTGTGTTAGTGAAACAAGCACAGCGGTCTGAACTGTCTAGATATGGTAAGTAATCTGTAGTAGTTAATAATGCTAGACAAAAATTCCCACAAGCTTCTTGCTGAGTCTGCTTTAGATATTACTCATTTGGTGGCCTAAATACCAGTCTTGCTTCACACTTTTAATACTTGTGAAAGATGGAGATATTTTGTTGGTAACTGGAGTTGGTAGAGCTGCGGATAAGAGTTTGTCAAAAGTGTTTGGTTGCTCAGTTGAAAAATGCCACTTGTGGAGGGTGGAAATGCTGTCCCTGGGGTGCATCAGCTGCAGTGGAGCTGCAGACAGAGCTGAGCTGAGGGGCTGCTCCCTGAGCCCTGCTGCTCCCCCCAGCCAGCCCTGGGCTCTTTGCTAGGCTGAGCAGACTGGTGACATGGTAATAAATACTGAAATGGATAAAGTCACCTCTTCCTCCAGACCCCAAGTCTCCCCTACCCCAGCATAGCCCCCTCCCACCTTGTCCATGCAATGGGCTAGCAGCTTTCTGGCTTCCTCCCTTGCCTCCTGCCAGACTGGGGGCAGAGCAGACCTTTGTGGTCTGCCCCCTCAAGCCTGCTGAGTCCTCAGGCTGCTGCCCCTTCTGGTTATCCTTCGCCAAGGCTCCACTAGAGACTGATTTTTTGAGGTATCCCAGTGTGAGGGCTGCCAGGAGTCCAGCAGCCCTGGTGTTTTTCTGCCCAGTGATGCAATTGCTTTGGGAATGACCTGGAAATATTGTATACTGTCTTTCTCAAAAAACCCAGTGTGTCATAAATTCTTCCTCAGGGAAAAAAAATATTATTAGTATTTATTGCTGGCCTAAGACAAAATTTGTATGTGTCAAAACTACTTTGGTAAAAGTTAGTAAAAGAGAACCATTCCAGATGGCTGCTGTAGCCCTTAGTTCATCTTTACAGTCTAGACATGGACAGAGATCTCTGTAGTATAATTAGAGAAATAAATGACAACTGGAAATTATGTGTCTAAGTGAGACTTAAACTTGCTAGATGGAGGTTGGAGGAAGCCGTGCAGAAGTAGGGATCTATTTCTTAAGGAACCTATTAACATGGTAGATGAAATACTTCTTCAAATGCCCTCTCAGTCAATCCTGTTTTGCCTTAGTTTTGAGGACTACTGTGGCTTCTATGGAAGAATAAAAATAAAATAAATTTGAAGTGTTCACAGGTCTACTGCATTTACACTAAATATAAGACTAAATAGAAACAGGACTGTAATTAAGGCTCCTTATTTTGAAGAGGAAAATTTTTGTAAACTATATGGTTTAATTACTCAAGTCAACCAGATTGAGGAGCCTTGGGGTTAAAATGTGGAGGAGGTGTAAAGTTTTAAAAGTTTCAGATATGAAAGCTACCTAGAACTTATATTCCAAACAAAAGACAGTTGGGAAAAACACCTTGTTTAATTTGATGGGTAATCATCACAGAAAAGATGTTGGTAGGTAATGCAAGGACAGAGGAACAAAAAGGATCAGAAGAGAAAGTTTTATCTCAGAGGTAGGATATGCAGGAATAAAGCACAAACAAGTGAGAGGAGCTTGAGAAAAACATTCAGGCAGCATTTAAGTAAAAAAGTTCTTTTCTAGAAAAAATGTGGGAAAGGAAAGAGAAAGACTTGTGCAGTGAGGAGGAACTCCAATCTGTGTGGATAAACTAATGATGATCTAGAAACAGGGCAAAGTCTGGAGGCTTTCTGAGGGTGTGGAAATGGCGATAACCAACTAAAGAGGAAAAAATCTTAGGACAGTTCATGGGTAGTGGGATAACTGTTGTTCAAAATTCAGAAGGAACAGGTCTATGAAACCATAGGTGGCAGTGTCTCATGAAGAGGAAAGGGACCATGTGGCAAGACAGTTCCTCTGTGTGTGAAGGGAGCAAAGGCTGGTGTGAAGATTGGCCTATTGTTCTGACCTCAGGGGTGCAAAGCTTTAAAAGAGATATTGAAGGAAAGAAATTTCTATATAGTAAATGTGGGGTAGGAGGGGAAAAATTAATTAAAAAAAGCCCCCACCTTGCACATGGTATGCAAATCCGGTGCTTTGATTTACTGGAACAGTGACATCTTGTAAAAGCTAACCTTTCTGGATTTCAGTAGCTTCAGAGGTACAGGAACATATTTGATATATCCCCATAAAATATATCTCTGAGAAGAAGGAGACAAGTACGGAAGTAGGGGAAATGTAAGGTGGAGAAAAGTAGGAAATAGCAATTCTCTGACTGAGTTTATCTGCTGTTTTGGGTCAGGTAATTATGCTTTTTTTCCCCTCCATGGACTGACATTATATCCTGTGCAGTTTGCAGTGTTTAGCGGTCTTGTGCAGATGCAGAAGGTACTCTCAGTGTGTATTCTCTCTTGCTTTGCTCTTATCAGAGTTTAAATTATAAGACATTTTGTCTGAAGGCATTTGTCTTTAGATGGAGAACCGTAAGTCTCATTCTGGTGTTCAGAGTAGGATTGCAAAATGACAAACAACTCTGAGAAAGGGAAATGGTGTGGAAAGGAAAAAAAAGACATGCAAAAGAGAAGAAATACAAAAGTATGTAACACTCAGGAACTTTTAAATTTCCACTGTGCAGGGAGCTGTTGAGATTCTGGATCTGTATCACTTTCATCAGGCATACTCCCATATAGCATCAACTATTCCCAAAGGGAGGGAAACAGTGATGTACACCTCCTCTGCTGCCCTGTGGTCTGGACAGGGAGACTCTGTCCAGGAAAAAGCACAGTGAGCTTTCCTCAGGGGTGGTGAGGGTAGCACATACTTGTGCCTGCAATCAGATCTGACCCACAAACAGATGTGCAGATGGATGGGTTGGTTCAGGTTTCTGGGAACTCTGGTTCCCTACACAGTATTTCACTTCCCAGTGCACACTGCATCCCCTTGCACACTGGAGACTCCCCGTGCTCACCTGCCTTTAGTACTCTGAAGAAATGGACTCACTTCCCCAGTTGTAAAACTGGGTCTTCCAGACTTCTTCAGGCCAATATGGAGTGACTTATATGTTACCTGGTATTTATCCTCATGGGACAAATACCTGATTGCTGAGGAGTGCCACATAGTGTCTGTGCAGCCCAAAGAACTTGCTGCACCCGACAGATAAACAGTTCCCTCTGATTTTATTACAAAGGACTGTGGTTGAAAGGAGAAAAATTTCTCTGAGGCAAATGAAAAAGCACATGCTGATAAAGATCCATACAAATACAGAAGTTATGTGGGTAAGACAAGTAAAGAAAGCCCGAGACAAAAGAGAGGAAGGTAGGGACTTATTTTTGAAGGAAAGAAAGTACTCTTAGAAGTATGGAACCAACTAAAGTTAGAGGAAGCTGGTTACAGGGGGAAGAAAAGTATGTCCCTCAGGCACAAAAAAAGCTGCACATGCAAAACTAGTGAGAAAATGAAGCCATGGTGTCATATACAGTTATGTCTTGTTCTGTGTGTATCAGTTTGAAGTAATGTATAACTTTGATGTTAGAGGTCACTTCTGCAGAGCCTGTGGCTGTCCCTGAGGAGGTCAGCTGGAGCCAGGATGCCTTTGAGGAAGAGCTTCTTGGTCATTGTGTGGTTTAGCAGCTAAGGGAGTTTGGATGAGCCGTGACTCATCAAGGGGCATAGGCTGCTTGGTGGGGGAAGGGATGGAAGGACTTCTATGGGAAATAAAGCTGGAAACACATTGCCGGGAGTGATGAGTGCTTAAAAATATTGCAGCTGCAGTGCTCTGGTCCAAACCAGTTTCCCAATAGCTGCTGAATAAGAAGTTGGAGGGGTCTATAGCAATCATGCACATCTCACGTATCATCTCAGAGAGTAAGAGTTGAAGTGTTGAAGTTAAGAGTGTCCTAGGTGAAATAAAGAGAATGGGATATGAAAGTATTCCCAAGTTTATTCCATGCAATGTGAGTTTGATAGGTAGAGAGTAGAGAGGAGAAAAATGTGGCCATATTCAGGGCTCTTATCCTTGTGCAGAGGTTTATTTGAATCCCAGGCTATTTGTATCCCTGTGTACGGCAATAAAAACTGGAATGACTGCTTAAGGGTGAGCAGCTACCTGAGCTCAAACTCAAGCTGACCTCTAATCTGACACAAATAAATTGTGTTATCCCTTTGAGATTGGAAGTATCTTTTTGCTGGATTCTAGCAGAGAATGGAGACTGTCATGGTCAATCATTGATAATGATGTGCTCAAGGAGACACTCCTTGAGCTAAGTGGAAGCAGCTAGAAAACCTTTTTCACTAAACCTCCTCAGGCTCTAGCTCTAAAAAGCAGGAACATATTTGCACAAGCATTTTCTTCTGCTATTTCCTCTTTGCTTTTCAGCTGGCTTGAACCTTGTGGGGATGTCCACAGAGATCTGGTGTTAGATCAGTCTCTCTGCTTCCATCCTGCTGCTGTTTGCAGCAAAGTGTTCACCCTGGCCTATTCTGAAAGCATTGAGATGCAGCTGGGCTCTCAATTTCCAGATTTTGATAGTCTTAATTGTATGTGTGACAAACAAGGACAGTAGAAACAGAAGTATGTACAACCATGGGTAGGACTGAAACTCCGATCAACTTTGCAAAAAATATGTTAAAAAAACTCTCCAGATCTAAACTATCTTTTGAAGTCTTGTGTGTCTTATATTTAAGAGTGAGTTTCTAGAAATACCCCCTTCTCGTGTGTTTACATTTACAAAAAAAAAAATTTTAATTTTTACCATCTAATCATTACCATCTAATGCCATAACAAGCCGGGGTAATAAAAAGAAAGTTTGCTTTCTCATGTTACAGTGAGATGTGCCATAACAACACCTAAGTATTTATCCAAGGGGAACACATTTGAATGTATATATTTGCCTATGCTCTTGTAAATACTTAGAAAGATTTATTTGAATGCAAGTCTTGAATTTAATATATAGTAGTTTTCTTTATAACTTTTTTCTTTTTGCCCACAACAGTTTCCTCAAAAGTTGTGTTTAAAACAGTTTAGAGTCCAACTTCAGAGTCTTCTTCAGGATCCTGAGCACCTTACACTTCAGCTTGCCTTTACAGAAGACAGTAGATGGTTTGCAGCTCAGAAAAAGGAAATAGAGTTAGTTATTGTTCTTAGCATTGGAAATCACTTTAAGAAATATTGCTGTAAATGTGTTGGAAGTCTCAAAAGCTCAGGTCTGACTCTGGTTTAGCTGTAGGGGAGGCTGTGGCAAGAGACCCAGCATCAGAGGAGCTGTGAATATGGAAGCTCATTGCAGAGCCTAACGCTGCCCAGTGCATTGAGCAGGATCTGTCACAGTTTTGGCAAAAGTACACATTGCTTTCTGTCTCTCACACTTTTGTCCTCCCATACTGAGTCAGGAATATGTGCACAATCCTTGTCTTTGAGATCTAATCTTTTGAGATAGGAAGCACAAATAGTTTCATTAACAGCTGGTTTTACTTGCAGTTGAGAGTTTGGAGCAGCCTAGCAGCTTTTTGCATTGGGTAGGGAGGGTTTCCTTCTGCCTCTTACCTGGGTCTGAAAGAATGATGCTTTGGGCTTCCCAAAGCAGGGCTAGGGTCCAGCACAGAAACACCATGGAAGCACTGGCTTAGTAGTAGGAAGCTTTGTGGTTTATTAAGAGCAAATATTAAATCATATTGGAAAATGATATTACTTCTAAAAAACCCCCTCCTTATAGCAGCTTTACAGTTTCCAAATCTTCATTTTCCACAGTTGGCCTGCACATGGGTGATGAGCATGCTCAGAGAATATGTCTGGTTAGCAACAATCAAACCTCTAAAATATCTGCAATTCATCCATGCTTCTCCCACCAGCAGGTGTCATTCTGGAAAAAGGAAAATATTGTAAATTCCTGAACTGGAGAATTTGGCTGTGACAAAGAAGAAGAAAAAAATGTTTGCTTAAAATATAGCTTTTGAAGGTTACTTTACTCCAAACTAAAACGAAGAGAAAGCTGGCTGGTCTGCATTTTTTAATAATCTTTGTGCAGTGTGTAATCTTGGCCTATAAATAATAAAGGGCAGAAAATTGGTAAGGCAAACCAATGTCTACTTAAAGCTGTCTTCTGCTTTTTACTGTTTTCTCTGATGTGTTTACCACTGCTTACTCACTGCCCCCATCCATGACTATGAAATCAGCAATATTCATCAATCTTCCCACAATAAACAAAGAATTAAGGTGTTGAATTCAGATCTCATTTGCTTCAAGGTAAATTTGAAGTAATCTCATTGAAGCAACTGAAAACATAAATGTTTGGAATTCAGTCTGAAACAACCTAAAGTAGTATTTAACTTTCTACTCCATAAATAAACCTCAAGCAGAAAATAATCTCATAATAATTATAATGTCTCTTACAATGTTTATGTTTTCCTTTAAGTGTTCATCTGGGTATTAGCTGCAACCTCCTTTAGTATGTAGAGACTGTTTTTGATGTCTCATGAGCACAGTGAGAGAGCTGTGTCAGAGTTGTAAAGAACCAAGACCCTGCTGGTTCATTGCTGAGGGCTCCTGGTTTATCAAGTCGAGTCTTTGGCTGTTAAAACCAAACCTACTCTGAAATCCATGCAGGAGCTGCCTTGACCACCCTATATGCTACTGGAAACCCATCACAGCTCTGATGATTATAAATATTTTTCTGTCTTTTTGTCTTTTGCATTTATCCAGATCCCTTGTATCTCTATTGTCCTTTTACATTAAATAGTTTCCCCCTACCATTTGCATTGGCATGTAGCTGAGAGATTTGGGCCTGAGCATCCTAGCCTGAACAAACCAAATTTGCATTTGTTTTCTTCCAGAAGCTTAGATTTCCAATCCTCTGACATTACTTTAAGTTAAATTGGTCTACTTTAAACAAAAGCACACAGAAGTGTGCTCCCTTCCTTGCTGCCTTGCATACAACATTAATGCAGGAGCTTCCAGGCCCCTCTAGAAACATATCACCTGCTACATCTCAGCCCTGTATCTCATTTCTTCCTTGTAACTTCATCACAATCATCTTCTTTTTGACTAATCCAGCCAGGTTTACCTTCTCAGCCATTTCTAGAAGTCCTACAAAGGACTGTGTGCTACTGTGATATGATGGCCCACCAAAACTCTTCCTGGAATCAAGGGGAAATTTGCTTGAGGGAAAACATGAAAGCAAGTTCCAAGGCTTGGCTGCAAGGAGGACATTAAAGTGGGAATTGATTTTACCTTTTTAGAATTTTCATTTGCAACAAAGGGATGTAAAATAGTTGTCCTGTTGGCAGCCATGACTTTTCCAAGACGTTATTTAATTACAAATGTAACAACATTGAAACAGTGAAAAAAAATAGTATGTAAACATAGAATTAAAAACTTCACTCCAAAGCAGCTAAAAGCTCTATTCTTGGGTTTGCATGACGCCTGTATTAATGTTTTCTGACTTTTTAAGTATTTAACTTTGAAAATGTAGTGGCATTCTAAAATTTGAAGTCAGAAAGCATAAAAGTATTGCAAATATGCCTAGTTCATTATGGCCTTTATAGGATGAGAACAAGATAACAAGCCATGATAATCTTCAGCAGGTTTTTGTACAGTAAAGAATTAGATTTAGACCAAGTTATTTCTTTAAAGTTTTTACTATTTTTTCTCAGGTTTTTAATTAAGTGAAATTGTATAAAATTATGTTTAGTCTCTTTTGGTTTTTAATTTTAGTGGTTTATTTTACTAGTTTTAGACAAAACTCCTGTGCCTTAACATAGGCCTGTGCATTTTAGAGCTTGTAGGAATCCCATCTGGCCTTGCACTGCCAGTTCAAAGGTGTGGGCTTTTGTCAAAGGTCAAAAGTCTCCTGTAGATCCCACAACATGCCAACCCTGGGTACTCCAGGGTATCCTAGCAGGCATTAGGTGCCTTCTTTCAGGAACCTGAACTTCCCCTTTATAAAACTGCTGTAAATGGTAATATGCCTCAGCAAATGCTTAAGAAAATTAAAGATATCACGTCTGGGAAGGGAATTCCCTCTCAGGTGCTTTATTTCAGGTCAACAAGGCCTAGAGGCAGGAGAGTTCTTTCATATCTAACAAGGACAGAGTTGCTGTATTCAATGGGATGCTGTCAAGGGTCTGTTTTGAATTCCAGTGGCTGAACTGAACCTGTGTGTGAGCTGGGAGTGGTGCTTGTTGAGCAAATGCACCACGGAGGTCCTGGCCAGGAGCCTGGGGCTTCTCCTCAGGACTGCAGTGGTTGGAGGTTCAAAACTCTTGGGAGTCTGGCTAAAGGAAGATTAATTCCCAGTTTTGGGCATGATGAGCAAACTAATTTTCCTGAAGAAAGTGGTAATGTCAGGTAGCAAGACACTCAGACACAAGAAATACTTCTTTATTTAAAAAAAACCCCCTTTTTAATTAAATAAATGAAATTAAAAAAATCAATACACTATTAGAAACTTATGTTAATTAGGTCCAGTTTTGATGGTCTGTTGAATAAGAGGAAAGTTAAAAATCTTGACTATGCTAGTCAGTATAGTTATATATAAATTGCACAATGTGGGGTTGAGCATTTCTGAATTGTTATTTTATAACAAGAGCAATTTTTTGCATATAATACATAAAAATTATATATTTTATATGTATAAAATACATAACTCATCCTAAAATAAAATTAAAGCTAATGGAAAGTAGTGATTTCTGTATAAAATCCACCACAGGCATTAATTAGGATTGCGTAGACAGAGAACACTTTCCTGTGAACTTTTAAAAGTCACTCACTAGCATTATGATTGATAGGAGTTTGGACTACTTTTGTAGAAGCTAAAGAAATGAAGTTGTTACAGAAAAGGTCATGATGGACAGAGCAATCATAACATCTGATTCAGTGATGTCCAATACTAATTTTATAGTTTGGGAGTGAAAGAGAGAACTGTTTCCATGTACTCTGTTGTTTTCGTTTTTTTTTAAGTATTTATCAATCTTTTTCAGGATGGAC
Source organism: Melospiza georgiana (assembly GCF_028018845.1). Classification (NCBI taxonomy): domain Eukaryota; kingdom Metazoa; phylum Chordata; class Aves; order Passeriformes; family Passerellidae; genus Melospiza; species Melospiza georgiana. The sequence goes on from NC_080431.1 coordinate 54,839,747, forward strand.
TCCCAAGGCATGTCTGCAATGGTTGTTTGAAACAAGAAACAGATACCCTCTTGCTGTCATTCATCTCTGATCACTGGGAATCTGAGCTTGAAAGACGGTGAAAGAAAACTCCTACCGAGAACTGGGAATCATTTTTCTCGTAAGAGGAGTATAATGGCATTTTTAAAGCTCTACCAAATATGAGGACATGTGACAAGAGTTTATGGACTGGGAATTAATTGAAAGACTGTGAAACGGGAAAGAATTCACATTATGGGAAGTATTAGAGAACTACAACCTAAGCACTCTGAAATTTGTGACCAAGCCCACAGGATACCTAGAGGTGATGGAACTATCTTAGATGACTGTTGTTTTGAAATATATTTTGTAAGCCCCTGCACCCTTTCCCAGACAGTCTGGGAAAATACATTCCTTTTATTAATATTACTCCAGGGGACTGGAGGGTATTCTGAGCAGTGAAACATACAGTTTATGGGACTTGCTACAGAATTCAGATTAAAAAAAAAAAAAAAAGGTGGTGCTACTTTGTACCTGGGAGTTGGTATCTGTTTTAAAAATTTCTTTTCTAAAGATAATTTTTTTACATTTTCATATGTATTAAATAACACACCTATATGATGAAACATGAAATGTATAATTAAAACAATGGCTATAAGTATAGAATACTATCTAAATCATATGTGTAAATGTAAAATAAACTGTTTCATTTCTAAAGGTTACAGAAAACACTTAAAGATTTTTTCCACCTCTTCCCCCACTAGTTTTTAATATAATTGCAGTTTTAGAGCTAATCCATGTATTAGCTTTTTAACATTTGCAGTTGTGTTAAATTTTACTGAGGAACAATTTAATTTGGGGAAACCGTTGGATCTGTGGTTTGTGTTGTTTGAACAAGAAGTCCCTGAGCATTTGTCCAAATACCAATATTTTTCCCTCAGTGGCAGCTGTATATTTGTGGTCACCTGATGGCAATGCATGCAAAGACCCTGTGCAGCAGCAGTGCCTCTCACAGGGAATGCCAGGAGGGAAACTGGAAGTAATCAAAGCACACAGAATTTGCTCTTCTTGGTGGAGGTCTCATGTAGGCAGCACTTAAATGACACTTTATGTTTCTGGATAAGGTGAAGGTAAGAAATAGAAACTATTTGAATGCCATTGCTTATGTTCCCTGGAATGGGCTATGAAGAACAACTCTTGTGAGACCCAGATTTACAGTGAACATGAGCAGAGCGGTGTCACCAGCAATTCTGAAAGCGTGTTTACAATGGTTGGGGAAATATTTAGTCAGCATTAAAATATGTTAGCTCAGACACAAATTTTAGATGCCTACTGCACTTAACAGTTCCAATAACTGGTTTCATTAAGATTTTTAGTGATACAAATTAATAACAAAAGTCAGTTAATACAGAGTGCAGTTATGAGACCAAAATACATGTGGTTTAAATGTAAAGAGTTAAATGTTAGCATTTCCCTATAGAGAAAGGTTATTTGGGCAGTGGTATACTGACATTATCACCACCCACAGAGAAAGGGACCTGTTGATCATGTTGGTTAAGCAGAAATTCAGAAAAGGAAAACTGTAGGTCTAGAGGGTTTGCTTGTTGTAAGTGAATCACACAGGAAAAATGCTGATACCCAGGGTTGTAGTGACTTTCTTTGATGGTTAAAAAGAGAAATAAGTACAGGATATTTTTGTCAAATTACAGGATTTATATTACTTCTTGCTAGGTAAAATTTGTTTTAATATAGTGGAAAGTTAAATGATGAACATGGAAATATGATAATAAGTGCTGTTGGAAAACAAAAGGAAATTATTTTCTGTGTCCATTTAAAATATTCCAATGTGTTAACAGTTGGGGTGAAGGGCTCCTCAGAACATGAATGTGGAAAATAAAGGAAAGCTTCTGTCAAGAAGATGTTTCTGGATACTGCCATGCTGTTTCTGGTAAATCATATCTGATAAGATACAGGTGAACAACCAGCATTCATTTAGCAGAAAATAGTGCTATCTGTATGTCTGGATTTCTGTTTGAGAAAGCCTTTATAATAATCCTACTGGACCTAGATAGAAAAAAGTCTAATAAGAAGAAGTTACTAATTTGCCACAACTCTGCCTATAAGCTTCTTTTATAATTCCTGAAAGAAAATGATGTAAAATTGGATGGGTTTGGGTAATTTCATACGGACATGGGACTGCACAGAAAAGCCAGATATAGCATCACTGCATGAAGGGAGATCTTGTCTCTGTCCTTCAGTCAGTCAGCCAGCTTGAGCACAGGCTGAGCTACCCCAGGCTACCAGTCCTGTGCACTTTGGCTTTTGAAACTTTCCGTGTAAGATATAGTTTCAGCATGAAAAGTCAAAATACAGCAGTTTACAATCACTTTTGCTTTGTTTGAAGCTAAAACTCAAAACAAAACTCCTGGAGTATAGAACTGCATGAAGTAAAACATAAGAAAGCTAACACAAAAACTCTGCAAACTGAGCAAGCTAGTTTCACTCAGCTTTCACATGAAAAGCTCATGTGAAAGCTCTTGAAAGAACCCCTTTCTGCAAGTTCACTTTTCAACTGCACATGTGTGAGATGTCAAAAATGAGTTGGTTTCACAACCCCATGGCACAGATAAACAGCACAGCGCTTAAGGTCTTGCTCTCATTCTCTGTCTTGGCTTATACTTTTTTCTTCTGCCAAGAGATGAAGTTTTCTCAGTTCTAGGTTAGTTACATTGAGCTTTTGTTCATCTGTAGAACAAGGAATTTTTGATAAGACCCAAATTCATCCTGTATGTTTTTTATAGTTGTTTCCAGCACTGAGAACTCATTTCCCATATCTTTATCAATGCTCTAAGTGGCTCCTAGTCCCAAAATGAGAGTAGACACTTCACTATTTGGTATTTCAGGGATACTGAACACCTGCTGCTCTTCCTAGCTGGTATGGGAGCTGCCGGAACTCATGCCCTTGTGAGGATGCCTCATCTCGAGGTGCTCTTATTCACAGTGGGACAGTGAGCAGTCCTCTGCTCTGTTTTCAGCTTTTGTAAAATTTTAGTGAAACACAGCAAACTGATGCTGCACTGATATTGAACTGGTTCCAGCTGGCTGGTGCAGTGCTGTGTTTTGGATTTAGTATGAGAATTATGTTGATAACACGCTGATGTTTTAGTTGTTGCTAAGTAGTGCTTACTCTGAATCAAGGACTTTTCACTGTCTCATGCATTGCCAGTGGGCAACTGCACAAGAATCTGGAGGGAGCATGGCCAGGACAGTTGACCTGAAGTAGCCAAAGGGATATTCCATACCACAGAACATCATGCCCAGTATATAAACTGCTGCAGTTTGGCCAGGAGCTGCTATCAGTGCTTGGGAGTGGGCTGAGCAGTGTGTGGTGAACAAATGTATTGAGTATCACTTGTTTCTGCTGGGTTTTATTTGCACATCCCCTAGATCTCCAGTGTATTTTCATTACAATTATTATTTTAATATTTTCTTTTGTTTCACTGCTCATCTCAACACAGGAGGTTTACTTTTTATTTGAATTCACCTCCCCATCAGTGCAAGTGGGGAAGTGGGGAAGTGAGCAAGTGGCTGTGTGGTACTTGATTGCCATCTGGGGTTAAACTGTAAGAGACACAGACACTTTCAACAGAGCATTGCTGAGTACTTATGAGTTCAGACAGCTCAGAACCCCTTTGTTTGCTGGGCAGCTGATCTATTTGCTTTCCTCCAAAATACTGAGGAGCTGAACGTCTGAGTTTTCTAACTTATCACTGATGGAGAAGCAAGACCTCAGCAGCAGTGGGGCTTCTAGATGCAGCTCTCACAGTTTGGCAACTTAGTTGAGAAGAGCTAGAGTGATGCTCAGAAAAAAAATTTAATATAAAATAATCAGTGATCTTGTGTGCATGTATTTTGGTTATTCATGTGCCAAAATTTACCAGTGAATTGGTATAGAAAAGTGCAAAGGGAATGGCTGAGTACAAAATTTTTAGGGTGTATGGAAATGTAGATCACAGACTTGAGCTACACAAGACTTATTGTGAGTGCAATTTACAATATAATAACTCACCTTTGCACAAGAGTGAATTTTTTTATAGTTTGATCATATGTTACAAAACAAAAAACCCCAAAACATTAGACTGTTGGTGGAACGCAAATATTATGTGACTCTGAATCTCACTTGGTATTTTAAACCATGAGAGTTTAGATCTGAGTCATCATAACTTGTAAGCAGGAGATATCTCTCTCTCTATATATGTATGCATATATAGCAAGCAGGCTGAAAACAAGGCTCCTGTCTTGGGGTCATTTCCCTCTCAAATTGTAGATTTCATTCTCTGTTAATGTAAATCATTATTGCCTCAATTGAAAGTCAGAAGTCAGCTTAGTTGTTTCCAAAATTTGAAAACAAACCTTGGGGCGATAGGCTACTCCTTTCTTCTCTGTTTCATCCCTTTGATTTTCAGAGCCCTTGAGCCATCAGATCACTTTAAACTTTTCTTACACCCCTGCTTCTCCACAGTGCTTCCTGCATGGAGCTGGTGTTAGAATTTGCCCAACCTCTAATTTGTCCCAGCAGAGCATTCAAATCTTGCATTAGAAGCAGGAACATTGTTAATACTGCTAAAGAGCATTTTAACCCAACATCTTTATTGGACAACTCCTGTAGTTAGAGCAAGAGCTGGAGAAGATAGCACATGAGTGCCTGCTAGCAGTCCCAGGGGCACATATGGGGAAAAGTTATTTTTCTTCCTTTTTACCTGTTCATTCATCACTTGACTTTAAACATGCATCTAGCCAGGCTATGCAGAGAGTGACTTGCTGAAGAGAAGACTGTAAGGTAGGATTAGAGGCTCTGTTCAAGACAAAATCTGCTTCAGTCTAGAGAACAATCCCACCACAAAATAAAATTAAAAGTAATGAGATTTCCCACTGTTAACTTAATAGCAGCAAACCACATGTTCTAAACAATGTTATATTTTTTTTTCTTTGGTATAAGGACTCATTTTTAGTAACAAACTCCAGACTATTAGCTCTGCCATTTTTCCACTGCTGGAGGAAAATGTGGACTCTTGCTGAGCTGTATGGTAAATATCTTGGCTATATCTGAATCTACCACCAGTTAAAAGGCTTCTAAAATGCTAGCATGGAGGAACCAGTTTAAGGTAGAGGAAAGGAAAAAAAAATGGGAAAAAGAAGAAATATCTCTTTGGATCTTTCTATCTGTTATTTTTTTTAGATTGTATTTCTTCTGGGCTCCCTAAACAACCCAGGGGTCATTTAGTAACAAACAAGTTTTCTTTTAAAAAGTATTAAGTTATCAAAACATTTGCCAGGTCCTAATATTAAATCCTAGCAGTCAGCAATATTTAAGTTCAGCCATATCATTTTGCTGACTAAGTCATGCTAAAACTTAAAGTTTTCTCCTCAAAATGGTCTTTCCAAATGAGATTGATATTGTGAGAAAAAAAGAAAAAAGAGAAGGACGGCTTCATCATGAGGAATTATGGAATTAATTTTCTTTATATACTCTGTTTGCACAAGACATTTTTGTTAACTCTTAATAAAAATACCATTCAGCTGCTACTTTCATTGTTTTTATCCTGGGACCAATACAACATTGTCATTATTGGATATAAAGTGCTGTAAAAACAAATCTAATTTGTTAAGTTTATTTTGATAAGAAATAAATATAAAGGTAGTGCATAGTTTGTACAGTGCTGCTATCATAGGACTCCTGGGTATAATTTATATAAAGAAAATAAAAAAGCATACATAACTTTCTAGTTGATTTCCTTTAACAGGGCTAATTGAAAACAGTTTCTGTTATTTAAAAGTAATTTATTTTAAATATGCTTTTTAAAACAAAGTTCTTATTGATATCCATTTTAAGTATATTATCTCAGTGTGGGATACAAGTAAAAGGTCAAATCTTGTAGGAGTATTTTCTGTATGACTCAGTTCTGATCATAGATAAACTTATCGGGGAAACCAAATTAGTTAACCTTTTCACTACCAAAAGCTCATTTTAACAGGGTACGATGGTTTCTTTCACAAATACAGAACTTCAAAGGTCACACTTCTGTTCTGAAACATGAAAAAGAGAATGCTAATTTCTCTTTTCTCTCTCTGATAAAAGGCAAAGGTTTGTGATTTTAACATGAAATCAGACTTGTTGAGGTTCAGTATGTAGGCACAGTCAGCAATACATTATTAATTTTTAGTCAGGAACTGCAGTGCATAGTGGTGCAGAAACAGATGCATATTTTTACTTTGATTATGTCTGTAATTTATGGACACTGTTGAATGACGTATTTCTTCTTGCCCAGTAGCATAATCCGTATGTATGGATCTGATTACTGGAGCACTGAAAGACAAAATGGCTGTAGGTGGCATATCTCTGGAAGGCAGCCTCTTTCCATAAGGCTTGATAGGTTGTCCAAATCCTGCCCCCTTCACTGGTTTGCGCCATTTCTCAGAAATCCCTTCAGCTCCGCTTCCTCCTTTGTTTCCATCGCAGTGGCACCGACAGTTCAACGACTCGGGTTGTTTCAGTGCTCTAACCCAACCACGCCTGAAACTGCCCTTCTTTCCTAAAGCCAAATCCAGAGTGATTAAAAGGCTTTAATGGGCTTCAGATCTGCGACAACACTCATGTCTGGGAAAATGCTATCAGATGCTAATGTGCCAAAACCCTCTTCATGGCATTTGGCAATCTCACCTCTTATCAGCACAATTTAATGTGGTAGCTGGGGGACAGTTTGACTCATGGAGAGTTTTGCCTGTGAACTCGCTCCTACCACCTTTGCTCATTTTGCATAGTACCCACACTCACTGACTTGAGTGAAAAAGTTCTGCTGAAAGGGATTAAAAATGGCCTCTCTCCAAATGGCTCCCAGAGAGCTACATTGCAGGCAGTATCCGGAGGAGAGCTCTTGAGACACAGAGATTAATAATATTTCTAATGTTCAGTGAACACATTTAAAATATCCAAGAGTGAAGATATCTAGAAACCTGGTTTTGAAGGTCAAAGCATGTAGCCTGTTAGCTAAGCTGTAGGAGTATACTGGTTCTGCACAGCAAGAATTTTAAAAAAGCCCCAAGAAATGTCTGTAAGGCTTGTCCCAAGTTGAACTCAAATGGGCTTGGGATGGAAATTTCGCTAGCCCTAGTCATATGCAGTAAAACATTTGTCTCATGCTGGTAGTGGCAATGAACATTTTTTTCTTCCTTAATTTACAAAATATGAGCAAGTAGGTAGTTAAAGCATTTCAATTCTTCCATGAATGGAATAATTGTGCATGGTATTTTCTAAGCAGAGAAATAACTGGCACTTGGGGAATTACTTTGTCACTCTCAACAAAATGCAATTTCATCCAAATGGGAAAAATAATGCAATTATCTGGGCAGATACTGCAGCACACTTGGCATACATGAGCAGTGAAGATAGTGATGTGTTTCATGAACAAGACATGAGTGCTTTGGAAAACTTGTTGGATTGCTTTTAATTATTAAAAGAGCAAATTCATGGTTTCTTTGTGGACTAGTCATACTGTATAGTATTTTCTTTTTCGTTCTATTTAAATTAAGATTGGTTATTCATACTTCCTGGCAGTGGTTATAAGAGGAGGATGACTGAGAATTTAGTAGGTGAGTTAATTTCATTTTTACTGTGTCTCAAGAGCCACCCACTTTCCCTTCATATGACTCGATACCAGAAAGTTCTTACAGGTTTTGCAGATTGAGACCGGAGTTTTGACCTTTTTCTTTTCTGCCCCGTTTTTGTTGCTCCCCTTTATTTTTCTGCATATTTGTCATTTCCCAGCCCCTCTCAGCAGCCCAACACTTGGCTCACCCCCACATATGCCTTCTCCCTGCAGACACCGGGCGGGATTGCCCAGTGGGCATTTGAGGTCAGGGAGTGAGTAGAGCGTGGTCAGCTGGCTGCTGACTCAAAGGGCTGAAGCCCTGAGCTCCCCAGCCAAACCACATCTGTAGATCCATGCCCTGAAAATGAGCACACTCCTAATGTCCATAAGGAATCACTTGAACTTTAGGGCTGCTGAGAGTGGGTGGATTTGTATAACAGACGAGTGCAATGAGCTGTTGAAGCTGTGCTCCCTGTTAACATGTTACAGCTTCTTCCCCCTGGGGTGGGTGGCAGGGGACACAATAACATGGAGGGTTGTACCACAGCCCCACTTTCAGCCTGACTTCTTGCTAAGGTTGTGTATGGGTCTCCTCTTTTCTGTTTGGCCAATTATTTTCATGTGGCTTTTAGAAAAGCTGGCAACTTTGAGATTGTTATCTCATTTGGCTTCTCTGGCCAAGGCGTTCAGTAGCTTTTCAAAGAGAAAAGACACAGGTGTGCACATGCAGACACTGACACTGCCTTCAAAACAGGCCCAAGTTAGAGACAGCAGAGAAATCTTTTTGGCATTCTTGCGCTAGTGGTTGCACTTGATGAGGATTTTCACTGGGAAATTTGATCTAGGTGCAGTGTCTCTAGATGTTTCACTTTCTGACTTTCACTGAAAAATGTTTGAAACAGTCCTGGAATGTGCTACCAGTCTCATTATCTGAGATAAGGAGAGCAAGAGAAGTACAAAATGGCTCAATACATCTCATAACAGGTATATTAAAACATTGTCCTGATGTCAGAGAAGTACACAAACCCTTTGTGAATAATTTTCCTCATGCATCTCATAGCTTTTGAATTTTGCTATATACACCCCAATGCTTCCACTCCTAAAAACCCTCATTGTCCTGAGCCTTTTACATAAAGCACTGCCAAAACATGACACCATTTAGCAATGGGCTGGAGACACCTTTTCTCTCCCCACTGCCACTCTGGCTCATGGGTATTTGACATGCCCGGGGCCCAGGGCTCCCTCTGATCATGAAGCGACAGCAAAACCCTGTGCAGAGCTCAGCAGCCGAGCATGTGCTCATTTTTCTGCTGTAAGCCTACAATGAGCACAGCAGCAAGATAGTTGTGCTTGGGAAAAGAGATTCCAGGTTTTTGCATTGAAATATGCAGAACTTTAAAGCCCAGAAATGACAGTTTTGAGTTAGAGGAAGGTTATCTTGTTTTTCCCCCAAATATGTCTGTTGGTCTTGGGAAAGATATGGCCTCTTTCCAAACCTCACCACACATACAGTCCTAGACTATCTTGGCTGCAAGAACTATAAAAACTACCTTCAGCTTTATATTTTCCATTTCAAGGCCTCTAAATTATATGTTGACATTCTCACTGCTAGCTGAAGAGCAGCATATCTCACAGTATTGCTGTCCTCATGTGGGACACGTGGCATGATGTTGAAGAATATGCCTGGAGAAGTGTGTTGTGGACTTCACCTGCAGCCAGATACAAAGAGTGAAGGTTGCAGCAGCTTCCAAAGGACAGGTTCATACAAGAGTTGAACACTTTGAATCTAAAAAGGGGAGCTGAGAGTGTTTTGAAGGATCAGGGTTTAAGGATTTCTCTTGGCTTCAGCTTCATGCAAAGCTGGGGCATCTCTCACTGACAAAGAAACCAATCCTTTGGACCAAAGTGGTAAACAATAGATTGAATGTTTCTGCTTCTCTGCTTCCCAGTGCCTCAGACTCCTGAGTATGGATGCCTCTTATTAGTGATTATGGATCTGATACATTTCCATAAGTTCTGCCAATAGGAATCAATAGTTAGATATGATAACTAAGTGTGGTCCTGTTGTGTCTATGGGCTTCTCTAAAGGTTGACTCAACAGTGTCCCACCATGGCTACTTTTGTCCTGCAATATATTATCTCTAAGAAAGCTGAAGCCATGCAATTCACCCTTTGCCCTTCCACATTTTTATGTTCTGAGACAGGGGGGAAAAAAAAAAAAAACAACTTTTTTTTTTTTTTTCAGCTGGGAGAGACAGTATATATATGCTTCTAATGTGCTCTTGGACTCATTACCCAGCTGCAGAAAGTGCTCCAGTATGCAAGCACAGGAGATGTGTTTGTGTCTGGTCATCTCTGGAATGCGTAGCCGCCGAGCGAAAGGCTGGGAAACTCTTGCGGACGGCTGTGCCACTGCTGACCTGCCAGCACTGACAGCCTGGGCTCCGGGGCTGGGGAGGGATCACAGGTGTCTCTGCAGCCCTGAGCCTCTCCAGAGTGCTGGGAGCATGAAAGCTGCAAGGATGCCCCGTACCAGGATCTCCTGGTGTTTGCTGAAGTCCCTTAGGGTCCTACAACTGGCACTCAGCAGTTTGTAGGATCGGGCTTCCGCTGGCTGGAGAGAAAAAACCTCACTGGTGCAGCATTTCTGTGAGTGCAAAAGGCCCGCTAGAAAACTGATGAAATTAAAATGATCACACATGTCCTTCAGCTTAGGAAAAGAGACCTCTAAGTGAGAGCATGTGTGCTCTTACTGGGGCTGAGAAAATGTCAGCCTGATGTTCTTGGGAAGTTCATATTGATACAAACAGGGAGGCTCCCTGCTGCCCACAGATTTCCCACATAAAAGTCCTACTGGTAGCCGTGGGAACTTAGCAGCAGCCACGCTGTGGCTAAAGTCACCACTCTAAAAATGTAGTGAAATTAGTGTTCATAAAAGTGAAAAACATGCCACAAGAATGAAGATGTTCTGATTCACAGCCATGAAAATTACATGAGTTCTGGCATTAAAAAAAAAAAAAAAAGCAGCAGCTAAATTTCGCAGTTACTCTGGCTTCAGAAGGGGATTGCTGGTGAATTTTTAAGAAGTTCCTTTGAGAAAAAAAATCTTGGCTATCCTCAAATCAATTTGTTGCACCAAAACATAACCGCCTTTCCCAAGTGGTGCCCATGATGTGATGGTCCTTCTTGCCAGCCCTGTGGAAAGGGCCGATCCTGTGCTGCACAGTGGCCCCTAGTGAAAGCCAGAGTCTGTGAAATAATTTCCAGCAGCTGGTTTGTTACTAATTTCAGTTCTGCCTTTCGATCTGACCCTCATCTCACTCAAACTATGTCCCTTGCTATGTTACTTTTAAGACAAATAGAAAGACCTCACAGGAGGGCATGATGGACCAGCTTGTCTCAGTGTAAGATGAGCATGGACCTGGGACTCAGAGGCAAAGGTAATATCAGGAATAATGCAGTTTAACAATATCATTTAACACCATTTTCAGTTTGAATTTTCCTTTTTTTTTTACTGCTCTATGTGCTATAAGGAGAGGGGACAGTTATGCCAGCTGCCACTCTTTCTAACTTGAATTTGGATTTTTGTGTTGCATCTGTGTTCCAATTACACAGACTCAAGCTCAAAGAGATACTCCTGTCCCTTGCAGCTTTTATGTTCTTGCACCACAAGGATATGAAACATCACATCTGCTCTTTCTGCTTGTCCTATCAAACCTGTTTTCCTTCATTTTCCAGGAGACATGCTACAAAGTGACGAGCATCACTCTCTTTTCTCCTCGTGGTGTTCCCTCTGCCGCCATGCCATAGTGCAGAGCAGCACCAGTAAAAGCTGCCTTGGGAAGGAGGTGACAGCTGGCCATTGTGCTCACTGGGCAGACACCACCTTCGCATCCCCACCCCCATGCCAGCAACAACTTATGACAGCAGCAATCTTAAAAATAAAACAGGAAATGATTTCAATAGGGGATGTGGTGGCTCACAGAGAAAAGTGGGGTAGGTCTGAAGTGCTGTTGTTCTTTCATGTGAGCACCGGGGCCCTGCAGAAAGATTGCAAAGGAACAAATGTTTGTGCAGCCTTTCATGTGGCAGAGGGACCTGTGCCTGTTTTTGTTGCTGCTGCTGCTGAGGCCCATTGTGGTGGCTGTCCCTGTGACCCGGGTCCAGCACTGCTGGCCATGGTGTGGCAGCATTTTGCTGGAGCTGTGTGGTCCCAAGGTGCTGCTGGCACATGCTTGCCAAGGGTGAAGGCATTGCTCAGGGGTCTGGCCTGAGTCTGGGCCACTGTGATAACCCCTTGACTTCAGTATCTGAGTACTTCCTTGCACTAAGTGCAGCTGGGCTAGCTGTGCTCTGGCCAGTCAATAATTCACTTGCCCACCACATTCCAGTATGAGATGTTGTTTTGGTCTCATGCCTGAAGGAAACACCTACCTAACCTGCTATTTATTCTGAAAAGAACCTTTAGCATTTGGCTGAGTTATTGAAGGGGAAGGCTTCAAATGCCCCAGCCCTGCATGCTAAGAGCTCCTCATCCTCCCTGTTTTCTTCTGGAGGATCAACTGAAAGAAAAAGTGGACTGGATGAGTGCTGCTTCAGGAATACTGAGCAGTCAGAGCCTCTCAGGCTAAAATATACTTCTTGGCCTCAGAAAGCTGAGCGTGTTCTTGGAGATAATGTCATGGGCTTTGAAATGAACTTTTGGTCTGCTTCCACCAGCTTTGTATTTATACTGAACTTCTATTTCTCTCACCAGCTAAGTGTTTTTTTCCTGTAGCATTCAAATGCTTGGAATAGAGGTTCAAATCCTTCTCTGCCTTCAAACACAAACATACCATTTCTGGGTCAGGAAGTCCCTGACCTCCAAATCACTGGAGGTTGACAGAGTACATCATGGTAGTTTTACTACAGGCTTGCCCTAGTCCTGTACTCTTCCCCATCTTCAGCTTTAGAGATGGGATATTGGGCTAGAGGGACCTTTAGTCTGACCTCCTAAGGACGTTTTTATGGTCTTTTGTCTTTATCTGGTGCCTCTGGGGGTTAATAAAGATTTTGTAAATATAAAGAAGTCATTGTGATCCAAGAAGAAGTTGTGAGCATAGGGGGGCTCTCCCAGCCCGGTGCTCCCTGGGAGCAAAGGTCTGATAAGAGAAGTGGGTGTCTGGCAAGCACTGATGAAACAACTTCCAAACTCTATCAGTTGCTAGATAGATGGTCCTCAGTGAGTAATGAAAATAACTGTTTCTGGACACTTCTTAACACACAGTTTAAGATTTGATAATTTCATACAATATGTAGTTTATAGTTTGGTTTTCTTCTGCCATCAGCCCATAGGCCTCATTGGAAACCACAGATCTATCTCTCTCCTTTGGCTTGTAAGTTGGTTTCTTCAAGGGACAAAGAGGTCCCCAAAATGGACCTGTGCCCCTCTTTGCCAAGCCCTGGAGGCCTGCTGAGAAGTGTGGGCACTGGTGGTTGCTGTTCACTCTTATCTAAGTGGAGCAACTCCAGCATCACAGAGCAGTGCAGGGTGTCAGGCTCGCTGAGACCTCTGGTGTCTGTGCTGCCACTGGCTCTGGGCTCTGAGATGTCTTTGGTGCACTTAGGGGGCTTTGAGGCAGCACTAAAGCATCTCTGAGCTTGTTTCCTCTTCTGCCTTCCTCTTCTCTCTCTTAGGTCAGAGGGAGCAAGCAGGACAGAAATCCTTCAACTCCATTTTCCTTTCCCCCTTTCAATTTGCTTTTAGGAGGTGTTTTTAGGTAAGGTAGAGCAGACTCATGGCTGAGAAAGGACCTCAGCCAGGCAATGAGAAAGGCTTGCCCAGCTGGCCCAAATACCTTCCTGAGCCTACCTCTCTTTAGGGGCAGCACAGCTGCTTTGCCATATGAAGAGAGAGGAAAGAAGAAATGAATATTCTGATGTGAAAAAAAAAAATAAAGAAGTCAGAGAAGGATTTAAAAAAATCCTGTTCATTTTTCCATCTTCCCCCGCTCTTTCAAGCCTAGAAAAATCCCCTTCAGCATGACATCAAGCCTGTAAGAAGTCCTCTTTCTTTTTTTAGTCAGATGTTGCAGAAGGGTTTAGAGTTATGGTTTCCCAGTCCTGCACTGAAGCTGCTTTGCCTTCACTTTGTGATCCCTGTGTTCTGAGCTGGAGCCTCAGTACTGACAGTTGCAAGGAGCACACTGTTTTTAAAATCAGCCCCCACATCCATGTTTTGTGCACTCCCCAAATAGTCCTGAAGAGCCAGATCTCTGGGTGCCCAGCCCTGCCAGCCCCTCCTCCCCCAAGGGCCACAGCCCTGCCTCTGTGAGCAGAGCATCACCAGAATGGAAAATCCAGTAGAGCTCACCAGCTACCCTGGAAAGGAAAAAGAAGGTTTTGCTTGCACAGTTGGTGCTTTCCTGCTTATTGTGCAGCTCTAAAACCTCCAGTGTTTTAATCAGAATGAACAAAGTGTATGGTCCTGCTTTAAAGGCTTTCTAAGCGACACATTACAACTTAAAAAGAGTCAGCAGTTTGCTTGATGTTATTCAAGTGTCAGTGCAAAATACAGCCTGAAAAACCCCCACTTCACAGTGAAAAGTGCTCTGTGCTCACAGGATCAATTAAAATGGCTGGTAGGGATTCTGCTGTGAAACTGGAAAACACCCCAGAAGCCAACCCATGACAACTCATGGAGACTGTCAGACTTTTGTAGAAAGTTAAAAGTATCTAAATATAAGTAAGCACTTTCAAAGCTGTTATTGCTGTCTTGTTCATGCCTCTCACTTGCCTAATCTGTGGGGATCCTTGTTACTCATTCAGGGAGGGAGGCAAAGATCACTGAAGTCAATAGAAAGAAGCAGAATGATTTCAGGCGGTTTTAGGCGAGGTCATGCACTTTGCTCTCTGACTGCCATTATCCTTGGGGTTCACTGCCATCCAAGCCTTTGGTAGCCTCTACAGCTGCTGCAGTGGTTTCTGAATTTCAGTGAGAAGATGCAGTTCTGGAGTTTCATGTTTCTGAGATGCTGGCCTGCCCCAGCCCCTCACACTGCAAGCCAGGAGCTTCTACAAAAGTGTCCAAGGTCATCCCTCCGCTCATGGCACATCAAGTAGACTTGGAAATGAAGGATTTTGAATTTCCTTGGGTAACAAAAACTAAGGGCTGCTTTTCTTCCTCAGTGGCATAAGGTAAGAAGGTTTATGGAAGGATTAATTGTAACCTTTATAAAAGCAGTAGTCACAAATATGCGGATGAGTTTAGAGAAACCAGGGTCCCACACAGGGGATTTACCAAAAGGCAGCAAACATGCAGGCTCACCAAAATGCACAGATTTGACCAAACTTCAGGGCTGGAGAATAAAAACAAGCAAAATTGAAGAGCTGCAGTTTACTGCCTGGTATTTTTTAATACAAATATATCCACCAAACAGTCGGTGTCAGCAGTCATTTTACGGGAAGGTGGGCAGAGCAGCTGATTGAGTTACTCAGAGCCGAAGCCTGAGTAGTAGCACAGCCTGAGCTGTAGCCTGCCCAGGCTGCCCAGGCTCTCCCTGTGGCTGGGGCAGCCACATCCCTGCAAACCCCACCGAGGAGGACGGCTGTGAGCAGCAGCACCGCTCTCTCGGGGCGCTCCCCATTGCTCTCTGGCAGAGGGATGCAGGGCGCTCTCCGGGGAGGCCGGGCGCTGGCGGCGGGGACAGCTGTGGAGCTCGCAGACAGCCACCCACCCACAATGTCTGCAATGCACACAGCTGCTGCCTGGCTGCATTACAAAGGTGCCTCACAGCAGCACATGCGCCGGCTGCCATGCCAGCGGCTGCGGGCCGTGCTCGGGCTATATTTTACAAGTTTGTTTGCTGGGGCGCTGCAAGCACAGGCACGCTTTTATGGCATCCAGAGCATTTCGCTGAATGATTTGGTAGTAGGCTACTGACCAGACAGCACATTTCCAGATTTAGATTATAAAGGGGAAAACAGCAAGTGGTAGGTTCAAGTGCAGGTCAGTGGATATGTTACACCAGAGCTCCTCTGCTGAGCACGGGAGTCCTTGTGCTCCCCCAGGACCAACACCTTAAGCTATGCTCACTAGACTTGGCCTAAGGTGTCTGCTTTTATGATTGCCAGTGCCATTCACACTGAGAAAATGCTGTTATCACATTGTAAACATAATTTTTAATATTGCAGAATCTTTTTGGTTGGTATTTGAGCTTAAAACACAATTGTATGATGTTGATTTCCTCTTGCTCTCTAGATGTATTAAGCAGCATTTTGGTAGAAGGTTTCCAGGAAGGAAAAGAAGGTACAGAGATGAGAGGATGTTCTGAATCTGCTAATGGGCTTGTTTTTCTGTAACCAGTACTAGTGAGCACAGATTGGAGGAGGAAAACAAAGACAAGCTGTAACCCAGGCCATGAAAACCACAATTGGTGCTGATAGCCACGTTATGGATACGTATGGAAAAACAAGTACTGCAGCACAATGTCATTGGAACT
Organism: Melospiza georgiana; assembly: GCF_028018845.1. NCBI lineage: Eukaryota > Metazoa > Chordata > Aves > Passeriformes > Passerellidae > Melospiza > Melospiza georgiana. The sequence goes on from NC_080431.1 coordinate 54,855,873, forward strand.
CAACATGAACAAGCAGCATTTAAACACCTTACCTGTAATAAAACCTGAGTTTACAGACAATGTGAACCAGCTTACTGACCTGACTTGTGTCCACCACCTGAAAGCTCATTGGGAGAGTAATTCCTGATGTTTCATAGATGAAATTTTGTTTAGCTAAACCTTAGATCACCTTTAATGTCAATATCCCCTTTAAAGACAAGACCAGGACTGCATGAGCCCTCTCTTCCTTCTCTCCCAGTATAAATAGCAATTGCTGAAGCATGGGAGGAATGACATCACCTGGGAAAGCTGTGTGCTGATTTGTTGCCAAGAGCAGTAAAGCAGACTTTCTCAGTCTTGCTGAGCTGAACTGCTTGTGAAAGCACAGCCTGGGCCCCTGCCCCATGTTTGCGGAGTAAGATGTGGCCCATGTAGGAGTTAGCCATGAGTAACCTGCCCAGAGTTGTGCTTCAGGTTGCTCGTGTCTCTCCCACAACTTCTAACACAACAGTATTTTTAAATGTCAGTGTGTGTCTTGTCCCTGGATGTTGTGAATAGTGGCTTTTGGAAAGGTGGTCCCTGTCCCTGGGCAGAGAGGACAGGTGAGAGTTTGGGGACATGGGATGGGGAGTGTGTCCACACCAGCAGGGGAATTGCCTGCCCCCAGCACAATGTGCTAACTTGTTTGTCATTTCAAGTATTTGTTATTTTGACAGGGAGACTTGGAGTAGTTGGAAAGGTGGGGTATCGGCAGCTTCACAGCTGGACATTCCAATGCATCCTTTGGGAAGGCTGGGTTCAGTGGGACAGCTAAAAACACAATAAAACATGCAAACACAGTAGCACTTGGAGAATGATGAGGCTTATTTTTCAGGATGGGGTCTTTTTCCCCTCACAGCAGCAGGCTCAAATCCCTATTTCCTGCCTTAGCTCTTTCTCAGGCAAACCTCCTATGGATCTTCTCCTGTCTGTACAAGAATGGATAAAAACCTTCAGCTCCTGACCCAGAAGGTGCAAAACAATGCTGAAATCAAGGTTCACAGAGCTACACCCTTTTCATTTAACCTAGTTTCTGTATGACACAGACACTTCTGACTGTGTGACAGTGTGGTGCAAACAGGGCAGATGCTGTTCATTGAGAGGACATTTGTGTTGTGCCTGTGCTTGCAGCAGGTCCCACTGAACAGGACTTCTCTCACACCCAAGTTCTGAAAATGGAGCTCTGCTGAGGTGGGGGAGGAGAATAAGAAACATTCAGAAATGTGTTTCTGAAAGAAATGAAAATAAATGATGTTTTTTCTTTTTTTTTTGCTTTAGCCTCTGAATTTGACCTTTCTGCACAGGCAGAGTTTGTCAGATAAGACAACAGGTGCCAGTGCCATGAGGGCAGTGGGTGCTCCATGTGCCTGCCCACGCCCTGCTGGCTGCCCTGCCTGGAGAGCTCTGCTCTTGTGCCCAGCTCTGGGGTGGGGTCTGGCCTCACAGAGGGGCCACAGCCCCACATCGTGTGTGAGAGAGCAGAGCTTTGCACTGGGGTCTTGGATGCTGCTGGCAGACATGGAGACAACCTCAGAGTGCGTAACCAGACAACGCCCTGCTGACGGCATGGCCAGCATTCCCAGGCACTGCTAATAATTCAAAGCAAAGCTGGCAAAAAGTCAAACTGCCCAGCCTTTCCTGGGAAATGCCCTTTCCCTTTTCCCTTCCACACCATACTCCTCTGGCCTGTCTGGTCAGACTTCATGCCTGAACATGCCCTTGGTGGGGCATTCCCAGCTGCAGCGTGCCATGGGACAGGGTGACCTTCTGGCACACGTGGGTTGCAGCCATAGGGCTCACAGGTGGTTTGGTGCCTGAGTCTGCTCAGAAATTAAAAGAATCCTAAAACATGGGAACACAGGGTAAGAACCAAGGCAATGGTACGTTGCTGAACTGTTTCCCTTTCTGTAATTTCTCAGATTTTAGAGCAAAGCAGAAAGCTGTGCTTAGTAAATCATGCCACCTTAATGTGCCCAGCAGTTAGTAAATGGTGATAAACACAAGCTGGAGCAGTACAGCTCTGCAGAAGGCCACCCAAAGGACAGCAGGCAAAGGGCTGGCACTGCTGGGAGCAGGTGTCACGCTTACTGCAGATGCAGCTGCGACTGCAAGCAGCCTTGTTTTGAATATGAAAACTTCAAGCTGGGAGGCACAAGGGCAGCTAAAAGGGGGAAGGAAGAGGAGGAAGGCCTGTGCTAGATGTGCTCAAAGACGTGGAGCTGAGTTAATGTTTTTCTGTGTGAGCATGGCTTGGTCATGTCAAGCAGCCAACAGTCTCCCTGTCACCTTCTCTGCTCCAGTGCTTCAGATGGTGCATAAAAATCACTCCTAACTCTGCAAAAGATCAGAAGCATCACATTTCTAGGAGAGTCCAAGCAAAAGTAACATGAAAAGCCTACCACTAGAAATTAATGTATTTGAAAAAATGCCTCCTGTAAAAACCCAACAAGTGCAGGTAGGGCCGGCTGTTCATATTTTAGTCTAGTCTTTCCATGCTCCCTGTTTGTCTTTGCAGTTCTGACAATAATGGGCTTCTTTCAACCAGGACTTTGTTTTCTTTTGTTTTTGTAAATTATTTTAATCTTGATATTATTAGAGAATTTGCAGCCTTCCTCAATATGAGGGACTTAGAGAAGTAGATGTCTTGTATTTAAGAAGGTGATAGGTTTAAAAATGGCGAGATCTGTCCAAAAATATGCAACAATGATAATTACTCTCACTATTAAATATGTGAAAGTTATTTAAATAATGTGTTTTAGCCTCATTAATTCAACTCTAGAAATATTACAATTTTACTTAAATGCTCTATTCCATTAATACATAATAAACACATACAATAAATAGTGCATCTGTTGTTTACTGCTGCTCCTTATTACTACGAGTTTTAAGTCTGGTTCTGTTATTGGTACAAGGCCTGTTTTCGGTGAAAATTCTTCAAATGTCAAAACATGACTAAAATGCTGTAAACTGCAAGTAAAACCATGACATTTGAAAGAATGCAAAAAGCGCTTTGGCAAATCGTTATCTTTGCAGTGGTATCTTTGCTCTATATATTTACACAAATGCACAGAAAGATATTATAAATTAATTACACAGGAAAATCTTACTCATCTCTGTAGAAAAACAGGATAGAGATTTCACGTGTGGCTCAGCTCTAGGACGATGTGATATTAGTGTCTGTGCTGTTTTCAAGATGCAATTTATCTAACACTGGGAAAGGGTATGGTTTGGCTGACTAAACTCTGGAGTGATGCTGAATGATAAAAGTGCTAAGGGGAATTTTTGGGGCAACTAAAAGACAACGTATACGACTCCGTAGGTGTTAAAAAACCCAAAAAAACCTTTTTCTGGTGGTTGTATAAAAAGCTTACTGACATTTTATGACACAGACTAACCTCCTCCCATACCTTTAACCCCTTCTTGCCAAACCTAACTGCCTCAAAGCTGGGTGTAACCATGCTCACACAGAGTTCTTATTTTGACACTTCGGTTCATTTCACCCCTCTTTGTGAGATTTGTTGTACCTTCACTGTTCCAAACTGGAGTGTGCTTTAGTGCACATGGGCATGGCCAGGGAGAAGGACAAGCAGACAAGTCCAACAGCTCTTCTGGGATACACACCACCAGTCACCTGCAAAACTGAGCATCACAGGCTTCAAAAGCTAAGGGCAAACCCTACACTGGGTTCAAGTGCTGGAAAGGGAGAGATTTGCACACCCCACTCTGCACACCCCATGGGGTCTGTTGCAGGTGAGAGACGGCTCTATGGCTGCAGGAACATGTTGAGCCAGCTGGCTTCTGGAAAAAGACCTGCCACAAGCTAAGAAAGCTGTAATACTTAGAGGCATGGTGTGGAAATTAGGGTCAGTGGACTGGTGGGGATGCTTGTGAGAGAGTGTGCCCTGGGATGGGTTTGTATGAGCAGAAGCACATTTGCATGATGATAATGACTGGGTCTAGGTTGTGTTAGATTGTCTTCTCCAGAATTTGTTCTTCCAGACAGGCTGGCTCCTTTCCACAGTGAAACTGAGGTATGGTGACTTTGCTGTTAGTGCAGAGATCTGAGGTAGCTCTCAGACACAGGGTTTCCAGAAGCCCCTGCCTCATCTCATCTGCATCCTGGTGTCTCCGAGAAGACTAGGGGTTCCTGAACTTCCTCTTGGGCTGCCCAGCCTGGTGCTTTCAGAGTCCTGCACCCTGGGGAAGCTCTGGGCAGGATTCATCCCAGACAATCCATGGGCCAGTTGGTAGGGGGAAGGACATGTCCATAGAGGTAGATTTGGATCTTCAAGGGGCTGTTGAAATTACTCTTCATAAGGACCTCTTGTTTTTTGTTCCAGAGGGAGCCTTATGTGAGCAGGGTTTGCTGCTCTTACTTTCCCAAAGCTACCCAGGTGGAAATGCCCACTTTGGCCAAAGCTGCCCTTTGCAGACAGATGCACAGACAAATGCTGGCCAGAGGTCTCAGTGCAGGTAAGTCACCCTAACCCTGCTCATTCTCTTGCAGTGCAGTCCCACATCTTTGGATATTGACTTTTTCCCATTCCAACCTACCACTGCTTCAGGACCATGCTTCTTGGGGAATGGGGAAATTCAGGCACTACTGAGGTAGGGAGAAAAAAGGGATTTTGATTTCTATGGTACAGGGTCTGGGCTTCTCTCTCTCTGATGCTGGGCCTTCATTTCATGTTACCAGAGCAAAGACATGATTGCTGCAGATCTTGATGGAGTCCCAGGACTGTGCTGACAGCTTTTCCAGAAAAGTTTTGTTGCTTTTTCTTGTAGTCCTAGAAGCTGACCACACAGTAACCTTGGCTGTGAATATTTTTTTGAAAAATAAATTGGCTCCAACAGGGTAAATAAAAGCTTGAAAAGCCAGTGATCCTCTTTCCATCCCACCTAGGTTTGTAGAAAGCACCAAAAAAGAACACAATTACAGTTAAGTCTTGAGATTTCTTTAGGAAGTAGATTTCAGGAGTCTGACAAACACCAACCTGCATCTGGATGCAGTGGACTTACTGGCTTTCCTCCTTAACATTTAAATCTTATTGAACTGGGAAGGTTGCCTGCCAGGTGTGGGTGGCAAAGCTCTGAAATATTGATTTTCAGTCTGTTGGTATTAAAAGCAAAACATTTCTTTCATGTCCCCAGACGCTGTATCAGAGCCCACAGTGGCTTGCAGGGTATTTCTGTGCATCGTGGCAGTGAAGACAATAGAACATCCTGTGAAGTAACAGACTTAGCAAAACACCAAAGAGAAAATTGTGAAAAACACACTTCTCTGTTCCTTTTTTTTAACAAAGACTTTTGGTTAGAAACACAAATATACTGCATCTGAAATGGCTTTCTCTTGTGATTTGGCTTCTTTTAATCCTCAAACCATTTAAAGTTCCACTCCCCTCCCTCAAACCCTGTTGAAGCTTGATGTGGGAGAACACAGGCTTTTTTCCCTACTGCTTTCAGTCACTGTCTGACATATTCTGAATGTGCCTTGATGTGTCCGCTGCTTTTAATATTGCTGGCTAACAAAGAGCACTAGATTTGTTTCCTCCTACTGACACACATATTTTTTGTGTCTGTGGAAAAATATTGCTGTATTTTGCAGGGGGATTATATGGGAGACCAATGTACAAACCTCCATAAAGTCACTGCTTGATGCTGATTTAGTCAATCAGTTTTACTAAGGCATTGCATAGACTCATAGACTGGGACATCTTGCATGCCAAGTGTTGTGCTAGTAGACCTTGATGCTTGCAAGCACAAGCCTTGTTCTTGCAGTTGTGGCTTTGAAGTCAGTGGAAACTTTATTTCTTCTCTTAAATTTATTAGTGCCTGTCTCCAGTACTCTTTGGGACACAGCAGTGCTAGAAGTGCAGTCTCAGAAATGGGACTTGGTATTGAGGTGCTGCAGCCTACACAAAAAAAATTACACTTTTTTGTCTTTTTTATTTTGTAGGATGCATAATGCCTACACCAGAATGAGAAACATCTTTCTACCAACATACACCTCCCCTGTGTTTTGGCACATGCAACTTCCTTTGCTACTGCCTGGCCGAGGTCCATGTTCAGTCTTGCTATATTTATGTATTTAAGGTTTATTGCATCTCTCTCAAAGCTGGCTGAATTCTGTTGGTTATGGGGAACATGCTTCCTTCAATGTCTTCTAAGTTTATGGCTGCAGTACCAGCATTTTAATAGGTTTGGGAATGGATGATGCTCTATGAGGAGAATGATCTGCCAGCAGTTCAGGGGAGGTATTGATAAGCCACATTGCCCACTTATGCAGACTTTGCTGGGGTATCAGTATCAAAACAGGAAACGATGTGAGAAATGTTAATGAAACTTGACAACAGCAGCTCAAAAGGTGTTTGATCCACTGTTTGAGTGTACATAACTATTACAGGATGAGGAAACAGGAAATACACTGAGGGGGAGAAGATAAGAACAGAGAACTGTAAAAAGAATAAAAATACTGAACTTGAAAAATTCCAAATCACCTTTTCTAAGTCAGCTGGCATGCACGAGGCATTTGTCACAGCACATAGCTCCTCATTTAGGCATTATGCACATAAAACCCAAGAAGCCCAAACTGAGATCCTTCTGCAATATTTTTTTACCATCCCAGTGATTGTGAGACCAAGTTAATGCCAAAAAGAAAAACTACAAATGAAAAATAAAAAGCAACCCAACCCAGCCCCCAAACTTATTTGCCAGCAAGGGTTTCAAAATTTTCAAAACCAAATCAAGTCTCTGTGGTTCCTGTTTCTTCTGAATCTGCATTTGCCTACAGCTTCAATTAAATAAATACCACAGTGCTATTCCTGTTCAGGAGTATTGTCATTTCATGATGACTTTTTTCTCTCCTCAGATCCCCTGCACACCACCCCACATTTTTCCATAAGTAACTGAGTCAGGAAGAAAAAAACCAAGAAGAGCACATACCCTCTGTTCTCCTGCTGTGTTTTATGGCAGTAGGTTCTCTGCTTTCTTCTTGTCAAGTTCCCTACTAATCCACTCCAAAGTGTTACCCAATGGAGTCTAGAAAAATGTGTTAACTTGAAAGAAATGTTCAGATGGGAGGGGAGGAGGGAAATGGATTTGGATGTAAGAACAGCAATTGCTTCCCTAATATCCCTTTTATTAACAGCACTCAAAGCACTTTGAACACATAAAGTCACCAGTCACAGTTTTTAGACAAAGAAATTGGGCTCCAGAGTTGATGCTTGGTACTTAGTAAATTATTGTGGAGTTCAGGGCTGCTGATTCTAAGCCTCCAGTCCAGGTCCATTGGATGATACAATTTCCTGTTAGAATTACTCCGAAAGGAGCCATTTTCTAAGGTGCAGGACATCCACTAGGTCATTAAAATGCCCTTTGAACTCCGGAAAATAGGGGCTCTGGTTACAGATCACATATTTCCTTCTAGTCCTGCACAGTCTGACGGGGCTTTGTCCTCTCATGGGAGAGGACAGAGAGGAGCTGCCACTGTGGAATGAAGGCAAGAAAAGAAGGAATGACCTGTGGATCAAGAACAAGAGCTTCCAAGGTGTGGAAGCAGGGCAGATTGCTAAGTGTTTTCTGATTCTTGGGGCCTATTTTGTTTAGTCTTAAAAATGCTCCTCCCTTTGGGCCATGATATCATTGCCTGGCATTCCATGAACTTCCTCCAAAGTTCTTTCACGTCCTTCTACGTTAGAGATGAATATGAATGTTCTCCTAAGTGGAGTGAACTACCACCTGTACATTGACCTGTCATGCTGGAGACAGTGTGGCTGGTGATGAGTCTCCTTTTCATCATCTCCCATAGGCAGGAAAGATAAAACAGTCACCTATTATGAAACAGGCTTTTTATAGAAAATGATTTCCCTCTGACACTGTCTTCTCATGTGTGATTAACTATTCTTTGGGTAGTGATAATGAAAATAAAGTAAACATGTTGCTGATGTAATATCATGATGCCTTTCTTTAAGACTGAAAGTGTTGAGAGCACTCCCACTAATCTCTCTTTTGAAAAGCAAAGAAAGCTATATCTAGTTTGACTAATGACTCATCTTTCACCCTCCTGGTCCAGTTCCTGGGTTTGCAGCTTACTTCACAATGTCTATACTTTTCTGACCACTTACTCGCTATGAACCTGGGCAAAAAGGGTTTGTGGGTGCCTTGGGAAGACATTGGGAACTGAGAAATGTCCTTAACACTGTGTGTCCTGGTGGGCTCTTAGGGGGAAGCCTTGTTGGTTGATTTCGGAAAGATATAAAAGGGCTGAGTGCAAGTAAGTTCCATGCCAGCGGAATGGAGGAGTCACTGGTGCTGGGAGCAAGAGGAAAAGGTTGGTGTGGAGTAACAAGAGGTAAGGTGTGGAGGGCGATGACACATGCAGGATGCAGGGTGAGGTAATTCTTTCCAGTTGTCCTTGGTCCTCCTTTTTTATCTTGGTGCTTTCCCAGTAGCAGTCTCTTCTTTGAAACTCTTTTCCTCCTTTTCTTTTTAGATAAAGAAACCCAGTGGAGGGCAGCAGTCTCAGAGGACCGTCTGCTGCTTTCCTTGTAGGCAGAGGGACTTACTAGCTTGGATTAATGATTTATGAAACAAATGAACCCAAACCCCAGCAAAGCAAGCTGTGAAAAAACTCCCAGGGTAAATTGGATTTTTTTGAATGAGAGCAATAAAGAATATTTAGCTAGAGGGACCTTCTATGAACACTTTCCTCTTTCTGTTCATGTGTTCATTAGAAAACGAGAGTAGATGTAAATGAGCCAAGTGAGCACTGATTGAGGTAAAGGCAGGACATAGATGAGCAATTGGCAGAGAAAAGAGGAAAATGCTGGGGGAGCTGAAAAACCTGCAAGGTTTTGAGTGACACAGACTATGTTTGGGGAGGTGCAGAATGTAATTTGTGCCCAGCCTATTGCCAAGGTCAACTAAAGAGGTGGCAGTGGAATATAACTTTTTCAACAGTGTACAAGGCCTTAGGGAGTGTAAAAGCCAACCCCATGGCACAATATGAAATATAAACCACCGACTGATGGAGATCTTGACCTTAACCATCTCCTTTCACATCAAGAACCACACAGCAGTGAACCCCTGGCTTTGCTGGCCTGGTGCAAACCATCAGAGAGAGCACATAGCTCCAGTGAGTTGGCACAGGCAGAAGAGACCCCTGTTCACAGGCAATTGTCCCCTCTTCTGCTGGCTACTGCTCAGGCACAGAATGCAAAAAGAGTCAAGGTGCAGGAAAAATCCAATTCAAGTGTGAAACTCCTCATGTCCATGTCAGAGAACAGCAAGTGATGCAGAATTCTTAGAGGCTTCAGACTTGCAGTTAGGCAGAGGGAAGCTGGTGGCACCTGGCAGTGCCTCCTCAGGTGCCAGTGGCCTCCATATACTGCAAGTGCAACTTTTGTCCTTCCTTTCAGAGCCAGCACTGCCTGGACTTCCCTGTCTGGGCTGGCAGTGTGTCACCTTGCTGGGCTGGCTGGTGGCCTGGTGTGAGACGGCAGCCCTTTGTTCCTGTGCAGAAACAGGTCACTGTGGTTAACCATGCTGACTCCTCTAGGTGCAAACAGCTCTTCCTGAGCTTGTGTGTATTGATCTGCTCTGTCACAGCAACAGGACGCTACGTAGGAGGAGAGATACGCTGACTTCAGTAATTTAAACTTCTGACAAAATCCCACATCAGGAAGATCTGTGGGTACAGGAGTGAGAAGCTGCTACAGGCAGGCAGTGACATGTGGCAATAAAAGGCCACCTGACAGACAGCAAATGATGGGGCTCAAGAAGTGCCCTGTTCTGTGCAGGGCATGGCTTGGGGTGGGGGCAAAATAAATGGGGAAAAAAAGAAGGAAATTTTTCGAGATGTTATTTCATTACCAGATCTTTTCAACAGCTCCACGAATTTTAACCAGAAGAGCCATAAGCAAACTGTGCAGTGGCCTTAGACTCTGTAGACAAACCAAGGTGCTACAAGACCCTTCTGGCAACAGGGCTCCAACAGCCTCTGTGCCCCACAACCAGAGAAAACAGCTGGCAGTCAGAAGGAGGAGAGGAGGTCTGGGGTATGCAACCATCCTGCTGAAGCTCCGGACAGCCAGGAGAGGTGGCAGTGCAGCAGAGTGTGGTCTCTGTGGTCAAGGAGCTCCAAGAGGCTCTGCAGTTAATGCTGCCAGAGGACACATGGAGATAGGAAAGGAAAGCGCAGTGGCAGCACTCTGAAGGCCTTGTGTCATACATCAAAGCAGAAGTGCCACCAAGATGAGTTTTGGGCCTTGTCACACTTAGCAAAAATGTAAAAACTGATTTAGTAAAATTCTTTTATGTAGCTCTTGCTCAACAGTTATGTTAATCTTGCAAGAAAGCCCTATAGAGGTAAACATTCCCACTATCTACTGCTAGAATAAAGGCACTTGAAATTTTTGTTTCCAGACTTATGAAGGACAAGTTTTATGCCAACAATTAAATTGTGAAATACTCTGAAGATTTAGGAAACTCTAACAGGAACAAGCACTGTACATTTTGTCCATTTTTAGGACAAAATGTTTTTCCTGGAATAAAGCGATTTCCTGGAATAAAGTCTCTGTTTTATACTGGTTCAGCCATTTGATTGTTTCTGTGTGAAGAGGAACTTGCATCTCTGAATCAGGAGTGCAGATGTCTGGGTGAAGTTGCTGAAAAGCCATCAACATCTATGTAAAAACCCATGGATTGGAAAAGTAAGCAATTGATTGATAACATTTGTTGAACTAGTGTTGTGCCTATGACCCTGCTAATATGTGGCATAAATTATGCTGAAGACTATTGTATCCTGCAAGACAGCTGCATTTTTTAATGCTTCTTGGAGACTACATGTGCAGCTTGCCTGACTGGTCTGCGTCAGAATCCTTCCCAGAATCTGAATCTTCCAAATTAGGGACAAAACCTGGTCACTGAAGTTCAGTAATTTCCTGCTGAGCTGGGATATAAGAACCAATCTGATGCATTATGGTCTTCTCCTGACCACTTTTTTATCTAAACCTATTGTTTTCTCATGCTATTTAATAGATATGATGCTTGACATCCCTGTGCCAGTACATGTTGCAAATGAGCACATGCAGTGCATGGCTTAGTGCTGCGCAGGAGAGGTAGCTGGCTCACCTCTTCAGTGTTCCCTCATTCAGCTCCAAAAAGGATCTCTAGGGAGATTTGCACTCTGGATCTGACATGCAAGTTAGGCTTGAAAAGTGGGAACAAACCTTACTCTTTGTTGTGATGGATAGACAGGAGAACTCAGTGCATCTGGACCCACCACAGCCTCCATCAGCCAGGCAGCCAGCTCTCAGCTCTAGGCCTTGCAGGTGTCTGTTGCAGGGTATCTGTGCAATGTTAACTTCGCAGTTTATTAGCTTGGAAATAAGTTATTCATCCTGATAAATTCCATATTATCCACAGTTTCATTGTTTACGTTGGTGTATAACACCCTCCACAGCAATTCTGGAAGAGAAACTGTGGTGAAATAGCAAATGAAAATGTGGGAAACTCACTTTTTTGATGTGCACAGGAAATGGGTGAAGTCAGCATTGTACAAATAATGAGTGGATGAACTATACTTACGTCCATCTATGCTGCACTACTGAGCAGGGTGTTACTGTGTGGGCAGAAGTGATGAAAGGACTGGATCTCAGGAGGGAATGAAGTAAAGACTGCAGAAATCTAGGGGCCAAGCCCTGCTTTCCTCTGCTCTAGCACCAGAGCACCTTTTCATAGCTCAGGCAGCAGTGAGAACAGGATCTGTTGCAGAGTTTGATCTCACAACCTCTGCCCAGGGGAGAAGCGTGTGCACTGGAGTGTTTTGTTTTGCTGGGGACGACGGTGGCTGTTGATGGTAGATGTGCTAAGTGTGGTCATATTAGAGAGAGAAAAAGCCAAGGCATGGGATGTATTCCTGCAGATGGAGGTGGTGTGAACCGTGGTGGTGCCCAGACCCTGGGAGAGCCCTGACACAGCTATGAGACATTTCAGGATCTGCCATAGACAAACTTCATCTTCTCCACTACTGTGCTCTGTGAGGATGCTGAGGACACAGATGGCCTGTGGGACAGCTGTCCTGGCTGCAGCCCGGTGCTGCTCACACCACTGAGCTGTCCTTGTAGGGAAACACAACTCTTTTAGGCCAAAGAATGTTCTTTGGCTTTGTGTCCTCAAGTGGTCCAGGTCACACGCTGTGGATATTCCAGACCCGCACGAAAAATGGCAAACCCCACCAGAGCCTCTCTGGCTTATCTCTGTGCAACCTCTCTCCTGACAGACCCTCAATGGTTTACCTTTTTCCCCCTCACAAAGGGGTATAATAAAACAATTCTCAGGGCTCAGATGATTTAAAGTGCACTTTTTTTTTGAAGTTTTCTGTTGTAATCAGCAGAGAATTTTGCTGTGTAACCATCTCATACAAAAGAGCGTCTGGGCATTTGGTTGTCATATGGCTGAGTTGTATAATCATAGAATATGTTACGGTTTGATGGATGAAGTCATTAAGAGCGCAGTAATTAGTACCAGCCTGCTACTTTGAACTGCTGTGTGGTGTCACATATTCCTTGCAGTGAATTACATCTGTGCACACACACAGAATACAGCTTTCTAACCATCTGATGCCTCCGGCTTACATATTGTTACTCTGTATCCATCCAGAACATTTTTCATTCAGTTTCAAAAATATACACACAGCAAACCAGACAGCAGTCTGTAGCTTCCTACCTCCTAGAAATGGCACTTAAAAAAAAAAAAAAAAAAAAAAAAGTAACACTCCTAAAGGAGAATTTAGATGTTTGACGTGGCATCTGTCATGGGCTTGGCACAGGAAATGAAATCTTGCAGTGGAAAGGTGAAATTTTCTGCTGCCATGTGTAGGACCTTGAGCCAGGAGTAATCCTGGTGTTCAGCATTTTGGCTTGGCAGGGTGTGTGTGCAGCCTTTGAGGAGCAGTGAGTGCTGTGCAGCCTTTTACCCTGGAGCTGAGCAGCACACTGGGATTTCAGTGATGATCTAGATGGAAATCCCAAATGGATGACAAAGGTTTTCACTGGGAGAGCAGGACGCTTGCAGGAGTACAGAGAGGATGGGAAGAGCGTCCCGGCAAAGGGACAAGTCTGATGGCTCACCATGCGAGCTGGTGGTCACATTGTCATTGTGTGAGGCACCACACTCACTGCAGCCTCCTCACTCAGCACCCACTTCCTGCCCATTTTCCTCACTGAGCCCCTGCAGCTGACCTGGGGTGATCTCCACTGTGAGCTGATATATTTCCCTCCCCTGCTCTGCCCCACCACCAATGACCTCAAACAAGGTCACTCTGGCAGGACCAACTCAAATATTTCACTGTATTACACAGGGGACACATGTCCTTACATGGGACTGCATCATCTTCCCCCTAGAGGACCTCACTAGGTGTGAAAAATCAAAATGTGACTATTTTCAGCTGCAAATGATAGCTCTGGTTTGTGGCACAGCATGTTGGTGCCTCCTGGGAATTATGGTGTGGTTAAAGACATACTGCTGAAGCTATGATGTCTCACTTTTCCATTAGAGCCAGACAACCCTGCCATGCCACAGATCCCAGGGTGCCTTGGTGTCTCCCTACATTAAAAGTCACCTTACACTGGGGAAGAGGTGGCTTGAAATAGGTTAGCCCAACTCAGAGAGGATAGTATTCAAAGTATACCGAATTTGAGCTGGATTTGGACCAAACCCACTAAAATGCTATGGGTTTAAGGACTTTTTTTTTTCAGATGAAAAGTTGAAATTTAGTCTGGGAAACAATCACTTTTAGAGGAAAAATAGAACTGAGCAACCACAACTAAAAATTCCATTTCCTGCTGAAAAACTATCCGACAAGAATTGCACTTAATCCTGAAAATAAGAAGTCCTCTTTGCTGACAAAAAAAAAAAAAAAGAGGACATGTGAAAGAAAAAAAAAAAATGCTTGCAGAAATACCTTTGGGAGTATTGAGTATATAATGGTTGCATCAATCTCAGATTTCCATTCTCTGACCCATCTTTGCAAGGGCCAGAGCTGCTGCCTACTTTAGAAATTGTTACTACTGCTTGCATCAGTTTTGGAGCTCATTTGTGGGGGTGGCAGGAGAAGAATTGGCCTTTGCAAAGTGACATTCATTTTGTCTGTCACCCCTTTTCTCAGCTTGATGAGCTATTTCTTCAGCTTTTTTATTCCTTCTGAGTGTGGTATTGCTCTGCAGACTGTGCTGAACTGTGTTGTGCCCTGGAGTCTGATCTGCCCCGGGCTCATTTTGTTGTCATCTGCCAAACTCTCTGGTTGCTAGCTGCCACAGGAAGCTTGAGGAGGATAAACGACTTGCTCATGCCCACTGTTCCCATGGACGCAAACAGGCACAGGCAAAATGTTTCTCCTTTTCATCCTTTTCACACTTCCTTGCCAAATGTGCTGGGATGTGAGATGAAATCTGCCCACCTTGCTCTCACCTCCAGTCCTGCTGCTGAGTTGGAGAAGACCCTCCATAGAGGTGCCCGTCCAAGCTGAGTGGTAGGCAAATGAGGAATTTTGAAATGGCCTTTTGAATTCTGATTCAGTTCTGTGGACTGGGGGATAAGGCAGCATGAGGAGTGTGTTTTGAAACATGGTTTGAGATCATAAAGTGTCTTTACATGAGAGACGGGCTCAGTGTGATTCCAGCACACGGTGAGTGCTCTGGGGCGGTGCTCTCCTGTGAAGGTGTGGGGGCCTCACCTTGATCAAATGGAGGGTCCAAATCTGAGGTCCCTTTGCAGGGAGGGAAACCGGCTCTTCTGGATAAGCATATCTCACTCTGCAGTACTTTCTAAGGTGGGATTTTAATAGTATTTCAGTGCCTTGTCTTGAGGAAAAAGTACATTTTCTTTAAAGCAGCTGACCTTCTGACTGGCAAGCAACTGCTGCCATCCATGTCTGGGATCCTGTCACCACCTGGCCAGAGGATTGGCATATGGAACTAATTAACTAAGGTGCCTGATTTAAAAGAGAAGTAATCCACATGGTTTCATCTCGGTGCAGGTTAAGGAGTGACAACTAATTCCCCCTTTCCAAAGAAACTGACTGCATCACCCATTTCAAATGTTCCTGCTTTGTTTTATGTGAGCATTTCCAATGCCCCGATGGGCACTGGGTGTTGAGCACCAGGTAGCTGGTGGGGCTGTGTGTGCAGTGAGCTGGAGCCTTTCCCACACCCATGTCACAGTGTTGTGCAGCACAACAGTGTGCTGCTTTGGGGCTGTTGTTTTAAAGATGAGTTGGAAGAGCAAAGATTTTAATTTGCTTTCTGCAATACAGAAAAAATTCTGTCCCAGCCTATGCATTGCATTATACTGAAAGAGAGAGGAGTTACACAAAAAGTTTTCTCTTTTTCTGCCTGGACAATCACTTTGCACATCACTGGAGTGGCCTTATCAAGACTGGAAAGAAGTCAGGAGAGTGTGCATGATTTTCTTGATCCAGAATCAACACCTTGGTCTACTCAACACCCCACCTCAAAGTGGAGCAGTGCCCAGGTTTGAGTGGAGTTCTCTTCATCCATACTGAATGCCATGGCAGGTGTGTCTGTGGATGGGTTAAGCAGGCCTGTGGCTGGCTGGGGAAAGGCAGAGCCACCTCTGGGCTCACTCTGGCTTCTTTTGTTCTTGTCAGAGGCCTCTGAGCCTGCATCTGTTTCCCACACCTGACCCCCCAAAGGGACCCTCCTTGCAGAGCTTCTGGCTGTACGCACGTCTCTGCTGAATCTGTTATCAGACACAACTTCATGGCTATGACTTACAGAGCTTGTGGCTTAAGCCATATGGTCATTCTTTTATGTAGTATTTCTGCTTGCTTATTTTTCGTTTTCCCACACCCACTCCATTTATTGTTGGCTGCTTTCCCAGCACCTTTCCTCCAGAGAGGGAGTTACATAAATAGATCTCTGTAGGCTTTTGAAGGCAGATGCTGATGGATAGATCTTCCCAGACAGACTGCAGAGCAGTGTGAAATGCACATCACCTACGTACCTACAGCCACGGGAGTCACAAACCATGGTCTCCTGTGGCTGAGGAGCTTGCTCAAGGCGACAGTGCCACCATGTTGACAGTGCCAATACAGGACCAGTGACAAACTCTGGGTTTCAGCTGCTGCATCTTATTAAATGGTGTCCTGCTTTGAGTGATTAGTCTGTCTGCAATCACTGGGAATGAATGTAGGGCTCAGGGGGAATTAGAAATAATTGAGGAAATTAAAATCAGCATAATGTTTACATTTTCCTCTTCATATGCCTTTTATAATGATTTAATATTTATGTACCCACTATCTGGAAACATGTGGTTGATTTGTTTTCTTCACTTAATTTGCTACTGAAACGTTTAATTACGTTTAAGACTAAACATACAAATATATTTGCTTTGCATGGTTAATTAAAACTTAGTAGTTGCACTGCAGCAGTGTTGATTAATTGACTGTCTTGATTCCTCACACACCCAGGACTCCCCTTGGTTTTAATACAGCCTGTGGTAGGAATGGTTACTGTGCCACCCCTATAGGGTTAGCACTTGGTTTTAGTGAGGCTTCTTCATAATTAAAAGTGTTTAATCATAGCTAATAAAACTAAAATCAAGGTAAGGGTCCCTCTAGAGGAAAAATGAGAAAACATAATAACTGCAGCTGAATTCTTGGGGAAACAGGCATGTTACCTGAAAAGGGAGAGGGTGATGATAATAATTTGAGGTTTGGGCATAATTTATGTGTCTTGCCAGGGCAGGTAGCAGGAGGAAGTATCCTGAAGATAGGTCAGCTGCCCCAGCAGCTGGAGTCCTGAGCCATGGGTGCTGTGTCTCCGCCCAGGGGGGGCCAGATGACTCAGGGAGTGGTTTGGGGGACTTGCTGCCACCAGGTAGTTCTGTATCAAGATGGTAGGATCTTGTGCTGGGCAGTGTCAGAGGAGGGTGCAGCAGGGAAGGTATTTATTGGGCTTGGGCATGTGTAAAAAAGCAAGATAAGCTGATACAGCTGGCTTTGGATCCCACATCCTGAAGGTCCTTCATGCACCATCTGACACCTCCAGCTATTCCATCCAGTCCTCAGTAGGACAACCCTACAGCAGCAGCCCCTGTGTCCACACAGAAACCACCACTGAGCTGCTCTGCTTCCCGGGCAGGGACTGCTTGGTGCCAAGCCTGTATGAGTACAGCCAAGGGCAGCTAACAGCAAGAAATGGCCCTTAATCAGATCCCAGATGTGGACATTTCCAAATTAGAGAGATCTGTGTCTGACCTGAACTTTCCAGCTCATGCTGCTTCCTGCAAAAACAGGGCATTGGCTTCCCCAGAACTACTGTAGAGAGTGAACTTGCACAGTGTGGGGAAAGAGCCATGAGTACCTGGACTGCAAATGACACTCCAGAGTGCCCAAAAAGCCATGGGGAACTTGCACAAAAGAGCCATTGTCTCTGAAGAGTGGAGCAAGCCACCCTGAGCTAGGCCAAAGCACAGTACCTTCTGCCTGGTTCCCTTCCCTGTAGATCTAGGAACAAATTTTTGGTGTTTTTGTGCTGCAGTCAATGGGTCATTAACACCACCCACAAAGGGGACAGCACTGAGGGTTTGGTGATAGCAGCATGAGCCTGATGAAGGGGAGATACAGCCTTTGGACTTCGGCCATGAAATGCCCCATTGCGCCTTGAAGACATGGGAAAAAGTCAAACTGTCTGTGTGAGAGGTCCTTGCTGAGGGATTGGGATATTCCACCAGTTTGGGAGGTGAAGTGGCTCTCCACGCTTCAGAGTAGATGCCTAAGTGCACAAGAGGCCTGTGTGGCTGTGCATCCTTCTGCCTGTCTTCATGGCATGCTCTGGAGATGTGCCACGTTCATTAGCTTTTGGCCAAGAGAACAGCTCCGTGTGCAAAGAGGAAAGTTCCCCAGGGAACCCACTGCATAAACCACTGTCTGGGAGATAAGACTGGACCTCAAAGAAGAAATTGATCTCCTCTCAGACCATATTATGTCTACATGTCTGAGAGGAGACAAACGTTGAGATCAGGAAAAGCTGCGCGCAGGAGGTTTTCATCAGGCAGAGAATTCCGTGGGCAGATAGAGCAAGTTGGCTAACGAGATAAAGGCACAAGAGCATGAGGAGCTGGAGAAACACACTAAGGGAGGATGGGCGGCATGGAGCTGGATCAGGGTGCTGAGACAGAGGGGATTTCTGGCTCTGTGCTGCTAAACATCCCAAGAGAAAACTCCCAGAGAACACTCACTTTGCAGAAAAGAAAGTGGATTCGGTGTTGGAATGCCACAAAAATGTGTTACTCTCCAGGGAAATGTTTTCTCCAGGGAACTGTCTAGAACTTTAATGAGACCTGTCCTGTGCACATATTGTTTAAAAAAAACCCCTGGAATTACCTTGACTGGTCGTGGACATCTTTGAAGTCTGTTCATCTTGTATGTGGAAGTGGTACACTTTCAATGTAGCAAAGGGAAATCTTGTGTACTACTGGCCTGTAAGTAGTTAATGCTCGAGAAAACGTTGTTGTAACTTACTAAATTCTCTCTCTTTGTGGTTCACCCTTCCAACACTTTTTGTATGTAAAAATTTCTCTGCTTAATCCATTGTGGAATCACATCTTCTCTTTCTCAAGACCACTCTCCACATCATTTTGCTTGGCTATAAAAACACTCATCCCTCTCCACACCTCACTTCCCTCAATCACACACTTTTTAAAAGCAGTGGTCCATGAAACAGCCTGAAAGTGTAAAATAAGACTTCAAGTGTTTTTTTAAATTTAATTTTTTGCCTTCTTTTATGCCATCTACTGTATCACAATGAATTGGCTTTTTACTGGCAGAACGGCGCCACTTCCAGGCACTGACCTCAGTTACAGTTGTTTAAAGCATGGTTCTGCATGTGCTGATGCAGTGTTTCACCAACATGTTTGAATCTGGTTCAGCCTCTTATTTTCTTTGGCTGCACAGGACCAGGGTTTTAAAAATCAGATAGTAACATGAAGAGGCTCCAAGGACAGTCGTGGTGGAGGTCTGCTAGCTGAGAAGGTGTTGTGATGCCAACAAGATTCTCACTTAAGTCTAGAAAACAGAGCAGTCTTGACCTGCTCTGTTTTCTAGCTGGAAAAAAAGGTTGTTTCAACCCTCTTCAAGTAGCACACCCATTTTAGGTGTGAGGGAAACCTGGACCTAAGTTAGAGAAAGGAAAAAGTCTAGATGGAAAAAAAAAATCCTTGGATCAGATTCAGACAGATATTCTGCTTTTACTGTCTGTTTTTTTCTTTTGAGGTCTTGCCACTCTAAGCCATCAAGAAGCTGTTTTCTAGACTTGAATATTGCCACTGGCATGTAGGCAGTGAGATGAGGAGGAAAGGAAATGTCTTTTCTCTCCCTGCCATAACTCACCTGATGTTCAGAGAGGAGCAAATCAAGGAACAAGCTCAGTTTTCACTGAGCTGGGTATAACTACACGTCAGTGGAAAGAACTGTGCTATCTTATATGAGGAGAAGAGCCCCTGGGAACCCTCACACTAATAAGGAACCTGGAAGGAAAGCTTGAGTCACTCAGTTCTGTCTCCTTTTGCTGTCGTCACCACATCATATGGACCTTTCACACACCGATCACGTTCCATCGTAAAAGCAGATAGTGGTTTTGCCCCTGTTACTTGTATTAGGTAGCTGTCTGAAAGCCATGATTCTAACAATGGGGAGAATATAAGTTCTACTGTGCTAAAAGTGGAGAGGGTTTTTTAAAGGAAAATTCTCACATGCCATAACTGGATGGCTGCAGTCACAGGATTTACGGCCTCTTTGACAGCATGGTGCACGTAAGCAGGGTAGGTGATGCATGCATACCACAACATCCAAGGCCATCTGAAAGCAGGGTTAAATTACGTTTTATGGATGGCATGGATGAAATTGTGCCCCTCAAACTACTTTCAGGCTTGAAGATGTGGAATCTGAGTTAAGTTACTGAGGCATGACTAAGTTTTGGTCATGCTAGAAATGTTCCACTGTTTGGTAACCACATCAGAGAAAAGTCAAGCTCTGAAGGCCCGGGCGGGTTGGATCCCAAATGTGGAGGCAACCACTTAACAGAGCTTGAATGCAGTCTGTTAGACTGTTTTTCAATGCAATTGCAATCATTAGTGTGAACAAGGCCTTAATTGCAACACTCCTATTCCAGACATATTTTGTTGTTCCTGAAGGCTC